>NW_015652150.1:447794-463737 GCF_001515625.1 Sinocyclocheilus rhinocerous
ACACACACACACACTCAGCACAACAGTGACCCGTGTGCAGTTAAAACACAAGGATGAGGTAATGCCCCATCCTGCTCCACAGGAAAACAAACAGGGCTTTGAAAGAAGCTATAATTTACCCATTCTTTACCATCAGCCATATGTCTTTGATTCACCATCCACCCACCGCCGACCTAACCTGCCGGGAAAATAGACATTTCTCTCTCAGGAGGTCCTGGATCTCAGTGGATACGACTGATCTCAGATCAGCAGAAAAATCTTCGTTGTCTAAAGATAGGTACAGTGCAATCTTTCCTTTCATTAAAAGGGCAAAACTGGTCTTGACATCCTTTCAATCTTTTTTGACTTGTTTGCAAGTAAATACCTACTAATCATAAAAACGTGATTAATTTGCTTGAGAAGCAACACTGCACATTGCATTAAAACTTGATACATATTTTGCTTCTTGATTATAATTGTCTTTTGTATTACTGCATTGGCAGAAAGTTGTTTATACTTAAGACAAATGAAACGAATTTGTCAGTGCATACAAATCTTATGCAGTACTGCTTCTCAAGCAAATTTATCTTGTTTCAAAATTTTTTAAATATATATTTCAAATAGAAAATAAGACAAAAATAGAATTTAGTTAATAATGGGATTGTTGGCAATATATATATAATGCAACAATAATGTCAAGTGTTATTTTAATATCACTTATATACTATTATACAATTTATTCTTTTGAAGTAGCTTTTATTTTTTAATTTTCAGTTTTCATTTAAATTTTAGTTAAATTTTAGTAGTTTTATTAGTTTTTTAGTACTTCAACTTAATTTCAGTCAGTTTTCATGGCAACATTTTCTACTATACATTTTTAAGTTACTTTAAAAAAAAAAAAATTTTTTTTTAAAGTTTTTCCTGTAATATTTATATTTTATTTCAGCTTTATTTCAAATTACAATTTTCAGTTTTTGACAATAACAACACTGATAATGGGCCTGTCCCAGTACCCACACATGCAGTCTTTGCACTCGACCACTTGTCTACTTAAATGACGCATTTTCTGTATTTGGTCAAAGTGTTAGAGTAGGCATGGAGACCACAAGAGTGTGCAGAACTTTTGATTACTCGATGGGACATGCATAGTGTTGTAAAAATGCAAATAAAGTTTTACAGAGCTTTATTAACAACATTCCTCGAAATCTTGTGATTTTGTAGCACGAGTTCCTGAACTTAGCTTAGCCTTGAATACCGCTTTGATTCTGTATTTTAAAATGGTGTGGATATAGTGTGTATTAACAGCACTGAGCTTTGGCATTATTCATAGGTGGCCACAGAACTATATGCACACTTACTTCCTGTAGCGTGCACATGCTCTCAAGTGGCCAAGACTGCAAGTGTGCTTACTGGGACAGGCCCAGAGTCTTGTTATTTCATATTTCAGTTTCAAGATCTGATATGAACTGTTGACTTAAAACACTCTGACAATACGGTCAATCTTGAAAGTCTTAGCTAAGAAGTATGCATGCAGCCTGCAGTCTGATCTAAATGGTAGTTAAACTGTCTCACATTCTGCCTTGGCTTTTACCCAAGATCTCACTGGGGTCACATCGTACAGTCTTGTGAGCAGCAAACGTAAGGAGCAAAAAAAAACTTTCACACAGTGTGCACTTATTGTAGCTTCTCCACCTGGATTCAGTCACTAGCAGTCGGTGCAGTGCCCAGCTGAGCTGCCCTGGGATCTTCAGCACATTACACATTGCTACTGTTTGTGCCTGTTGTCGGCACTGACGCCATGGCAACCTCTCTGCCGTGGAGTTCGTCATTTCTTAAAAGGGGGAATGGAAACAAGAGGAAAAAAGTCTGTGTGATATTCCCACTAAAGCTCCTGGAAAACTTTGGTGGAAAACGACTGAAAGAAGAGTGAAGAGGATATCAGCCTAGATCATAAGAGACAAAAAATGAATGAGAAATATTGTGAACTTATATAACTCTAAGATAGTTCATAGATTTTGGCTAATGTCTCGACTTTTAAATAAATTGAATTGCAAGACTTTATATACAAATTTAAAACAAATAAATAAATTTCACAAACAATAAACAAACAAATAGCATACAATGTTATATATATATATAAAATGAGATTTATATTAGGGCTATATTTAAAAACTATATAAATTATAAATTTAATAAAAATAAAAATGAATAATTATTCGATTGTTTGGGGGTAAATAAATAATAGCAGCAGCAGCAACAACGACAACAACAATAATAGTAAAATATGACTGTTCAGCAGTAGTTATATGGTGCTTTATTTATAATATTTTTTAAATGGCTTTTGAATGAAAGTGTAAAATTTTATATAAAATTATAATATTTGTATTATATATTCTTGAATTCACCTTCAAAACATGACACATATTACTTTTAAGTCACCTAAACTACAATATTTTAAATAAATAGGTTAAATAAATAAATAAATAAATATTTAATTAACTATTTATTGAGTCACAACTTAAAAAGAAATAATACACAATATACATATATATATAAATAATAAATAACAGCAACAACAACAACAATAATAAAATTAATCTGTATTTTTTTCTCTCTATATATTTTTTCAAACTCAAAGGAGAAGATTACTGTTCAGCAGTGATTATATGATGCTTTTTAATAATATCTTTAAAAAAATGCTTTTGAATGAAAGTGTCATTATATCATTATTATATATTCTTGTATTATTATTTTATTTTTTTTTTGCTCCAAGTCATACAGGATACATTTGGAACAACATTAGGGTGAGTAAAGGACAGAATTTTCATTTTGGGGTGAACTATCCCTTAAATAGAAGGCAAGAAAAGCTATCGGCCGGGTATTGTTCGATGATGTCCTGTCCTCCTTTCAGCCAGACACCTAGTGGCTGTCAACGTGATGAATGTGTCAACCTTTCAGGGCCTGGTCAATCACTCAGCTTTTGGTTTCCCTCCTTTATGAAGGTCGTTACTCCGCTTCGCCTCTTGAGAGGCCTGGCTCTCAGGCCTGCGCTTTCTAATGAGGGATGAGATCCTTCGTAACGGTTTCCATAGCGCTGAGGTAATCGATCTGGTGCTCAGGAATTGAGATGGAGGCTTGACTTTCACTGCAAAGGCTGAGAGGCCTGTTGTGTCATCCGTTGTCTTTGAGAGGTATGTGATTGTCATTTTGCATTAGAGCGAGAGAGAGGCAGAGATTGTTATAATAAAATAAAACTTGACACCATCCCATCTGTCTCCGTTACTAACAAAAACGCAGAGACCCTTGAATCTTGTCTCGCAGCATGAAACACCATAGCTCTTTTTAAGAGACATGGAGCAGAGCTACCAAAGCATGAGACATTGGAAAAACACTTTCAAAATGGAGTACTACAAAAACAATGTACTTTTCATCATGAAATATCGTTACGTCAAGGCAGTACCAGTAACAAAAATCAAAACCAATAACAAACTTATTGGCAGAGACAGAGAGTACATAGAGGAGAGGAAACAGAACTCATACAGACAAATGAAATAGGAGAAATGACAGCTCTAAATGTAAGCCCCGCCCTTTAGTTAAAAGAACCAATCACCTTTCTGCATCATCAGTTTTTGTACTGCAATATCCAAAATACAGTTTTTGTTCCATGATTTCAGCTACAAAAACAATTGATGATATCACTGACCAGGATTCTTGAATGGAAAGTTCAAATGAACACCATTTTTAAAATTGAATTATTCATAACATTAGAAATTCTATTTATTGCATTTAGCTGAATAAAAGTATCAATTTCTTGAAGAAAAAAAAAACTTTTGAATATTATATATATATATTATTATATATTCTTGAATTCACTTTTTTCACAGTATTACATGTAATATTTATAATAGTATTTATGCATTTATAGGATTATGTATGTATGTATGTATGTATGTATATATATATATATATATATATAGCCCCAGATACAGATCCCCAGTAAAGACCTTGTCTCAAACGGCCACCGGGACAAGATCTCAGGAGCCAGTTGAGTCCTTTGCACAATGTGACTTTGCTGCAGCCTGGAATTGAACTGCTGGTTTCGTCTGGCCAGAGGAGAACTGGCCCCCCGACTGAGCCTGGTTTCTCCCAAGGTTTTTTCTCCATTCTGTCACCGATGGAGTTTTGGTTCCTTGCCGCTGTCGCCTCTGGCTTGCTTAGTTGGGGACACTTCATTTCCAGCGATATCGTTGACTTGATTGCACAGATACTATTTAAACTGAACTGAGCTGGATGATGACATCACTGAATTCAATGATGAACTGTCTTTAACTGAAAAATGAGTGTTTACTATTGTCACTTTGCATTATTGACACACTATTTTCCTAATTAATGCTGTACAGTTGCTTTGACACAATCTGTATTGTTAAAAGCGCTATATAAATAAAGGTGACTTGACTTGACTTGACTTGACTCTGCCGCAGCAGCAGCAGCAGCAGCAGCGCAGCAGCGCAGCAGATCTATTCCGCCAAGACCAAATACATTAACATTGTCATGTACATTACCATGCCAATCCCTCCGAGGGTTGTCATGACAGAAATATATATATAGTTTATATATAACGATATAATATCATTTTATAATGTCAAATAGCCGCTGAGTGACCTATCTGCCATAAAGAGACATTGATATTGGTCTGCAGGTAACTGTAATAACAGCTCAACCAGCTGGATAAAGCTCAGGTCATCTAAAACTCTCCAGATGTGATGTTTGACCGATCCAGAACATCACAGACCTTCAGAAGTATCCGTGACTTCCAGAAGCATTTGCTCAGAACCTAAACAGCCTCAGCTGCCGGTGTTCTGATGATTTGTGCTACCCTGTCAGATTTTGCTACCTCCCATTAAAACAGTATAGGTAGCACAATACGACAAAAAAAAAAATGCTACCCATCAGATTGTGCTTTATTAACGCCAACACCTACACCTACCCCAACCCTAAACCTGCCCTTACAGTAATGCAAATACAGTAATTATGTGTTGTTCAGCGTGAGAAAATTGACACAATATTGATGTGCACATGCGCAGTAAGCCCTGGTAGGACATTCTGAAAGGTAGGATGAAATGTCAGGACACCGGCTCCCATCTGAGGCACATACACATTTATTTTGAAGAAAAATCTAAGCTTTTAGACTAAATTGCAGGTGCAAAGTGCTGATGAATATGAAGTAGAATGATGTGTACCCTCACCGGAATGAAGTCTGCAGTCTTTTCACGTTTTCTGCTCTGCTTGTGTGATAATCTATATAATGGACTCAAATATGCTGAAATGTTTTGAGAAATGCTCAATTTAAAAAAAGCTACACTTTTACTGGCACCTGAAGCCACAGTATAGACTTATCAAACTAAATTTTCATATTTTCCAAAGTAAATGGGAGTAGTGCTTGCCAGTACAAAACAATGGGTGTTTTGCAGTATATTGCCATGCGGTTGCTAGGGCGTGTTGAGTGGTTTCTAAGTGGCTTACTGGCCAGAGTCAAAAGAGCCCAAAAGTGATATTCTAGTCCCTACTTCAAAGTCTACGTACTTTTCCCCCCTCATTATTTAAGGTATCATTCATGTTCACAGAACAAATGGTGCAGGATGAGTCACACGTTTAATACTTAGGTTAAGGGTTAGAATAAACTGGTAACTTAGGTATGAGCAATAACAATTGTAATGTGGGCTTTTTCTGTGGTTGGCCCCAAGCTTTGGAATGGTCTCCCCTATCATGTGAGATCTGCTCCTTCTTTGGACATTTTTAAGTCTAGACTTAAATCTTATTTTTACTCTTTAGCCTTTGTATGAGTGTAGTTGTCGTTTCTATTAGTAGATTTGTTTGATCATTGTACAGCACTTTGGATCAATTTACATTGTGTTTAAATGTGCTTTATAAATAATGTTGTTGTTGTTGTTGTAGTAAATGTTGTGAGCCTAAGCAAGCACCCTTAAAGGGCTAGTTCACCCAAAAATGAAAATTCTGTCATCATTTACTCATCCTCATATCGTCGTGTTTTGAAGATGAACGAAAGTCTTACGTGTTTGGAACAACATGAGGGCGAGTAAATGATGATAGGATGTTCCCTTTAATTAATCACAGAGTTCTGGCATGAAACTCTAGATGGCACAGTCCGATAGGTCTAACTCAATCTGACCTAATGACATCATTATCACATGGCAATGATGATATGATTTTCCCTTTAATTAACCAAAACATTTAATAAACAAACATAAGGCAAGCAGGATGTGGGAAAGATGTTGCTTTGTATTCTGTGCAGCCACAGAAACAACTACGGTTGCCATGGCAAAACTCACTTCTGTCAGAGACAAAAGATGTTACAAGAAATAATACGTCAATAACCAGCTGCTACAAAACACAGCAACTCAATTCCAGAGGAATGCAGGATTGCTTCATATCCCAGTGATTTTGAAATCCAGTTCTGATTTAAAGCAAAAGCATGTTTTGGCTGGAAACGAGCAGCGGGAATAGGAATATGTCAAAACTTGTTTCACTTGATCATTTCAGTCGAGAAGCCAGTGAAAGTCTTTTGATTTTTGAAAGTGTATGAGCAAATCCCTCAAACGGTCAATGTGTCCTTTGACCCTGGAGCTGCTAATATTTGCAGTGTTTTCCCCATTACATCTTGAGGAGGGGGAGAAAGAGAGAAACAAACAGACTGAACACCTTTTGGCAGCAGTTTCAGCTTCATATTATGCAAGCTCAGAGTGCTTGGAGGCAGTGCCAGCACAGCATGAGACAACTTATGAAACATTAACATTGAGAACAAGACAAAAGAGGGGAGGAAAAGATGCAGTGGCAGTGAGGAAGGAACGGGTGAGGAGTGTGGAAGAGGGAAGGATGGGATGAGAAGAAACACGAGACAATGGAAAGTGTGTTAATGGCACAAATCATTAGCAGTCATTCCATGGGAAATAGGAAACTAGGTTGGTTACGGAGTTAAAAGTGCTTTTTAAGCAAAACTGTCAGTCTTGGTAATGCAGCCAGGCAGTGGTTTTCAAGTCTTGCAAGTACAGGCCCGAGCTGACAGAACAAGACAGAAATTTGCAATCTGTTTGTCAAGATTACATAGACAGATAGCCTGATATCAGAGCAATATTTCATTTTTTAAATGTTATTATTAAAAAATTACACTATATGTTGGGTCTGTAGACCTTACCAATGGTAGTTTTATTTAAAAAAAAAATTCAAAGGTTAATTATCACTCTCAAAAGTGTAGCTTTTAGAAATATATTTGATATAAATAAATTTACTACCATTTATATCTCATAAACAATGACAATAGACTGTCAGTAAAAATAGATAATATTTGTAAAGATTAATAAAAGTTATTAGTATTAATATTACTATTGTTGTATGCAAATAATAATTCAGACGTGTAAAAATAATTAATAAATTAATTAAAAACAATTTCAAATTAGTTACTGGACATTCAAACAACAAAAATAATCTTTAGCATATCAGTCAAGATCATCTTTGGTTGGTACATGCTGAGAGTCTTCACCCTCTTCTACTGTAGCTAAATGTCAGATATGAAAATGAGTATTGTCTGCAGCAGAGGAGGATGGCTAGGGGTGTGGGAGGCCAGGCAATCAACACAAGACTGAAACAGTCACTTGTGTGTCTGAACAATCCCTTTATCGATCAGTGTTGAAGGAGAGGGCGGAGGACAGTCCCAAATTGTTACAGGCCCTATAGAGAAGGGCAGAGTTCACCAACCTCTCGTTCTTTCCATTGGAGTGTCTGTGATTTGTCTGCTTGTAATATAGTTTTTGTCAAGACACTGTATGGCCATTGTACTGTTTTCAATTGCACAATTAACTCACAATTGGTGTGTACGTTTGTATATTTCCAGCCTGTCTTTTTCATAAAGAGTAACATACAACCATGGTTAAACATTTACATCAATTTGTGTTTTCCAGTTGTATTTAGTATATAGTAGTCAACATTTGAAGTGGATTAAAAAAGTTAATCAAAGTTGTCCTAAGACAAGAACTGTGTTTTGGTTTTAGGACAACTTTGATGAAAGGTTTTGATCCACTTCAAATGTTGACTACTGTATATTATTTATTGCTCTATACCATGACCATGATTGTATTTTTTGGCATGTATTTAGAATATTCAAATGTTGAAGTTCAAATGTTGTGTTGATACAGGCTTACAGTCCCAAACTAACTTTCTCTTACAGTCGATTCATCCTTCAAGACGTAGACTGCATATGCTAAAAAATAACCAATAATACGTTTTATATTATCTATATATTCTTTACAACAAAAGTATGTTGTGAATATGTATTATTTATACGTTGTCATATTAAAAACCAGTCAGTAAATATAAATTGTAGAACCCCAAATTATACATTACAGCTTCACTTTGAATTGGACCAGTGTTATTTTTCATTCATTCATTTCATTCATTCAATTTATCTAATTATTATCATTGATACACTATTGCAGGTTTTGTTAATATTTTGAATAAGATGTTATTTCTATATTTTATATTTTTATAAACATATAAACAAACATTTACATATTTATAAATATATAGTTTTTTAAAATGAAATATTGGTTTTGTTTTAGTTTAGTAGTATTTATTTTCATATTTAAAGTAGTATTTAGTATTAGTATTTTTTAGATATATAATTATAATTTAAAGAAAACGAAAATGAGAAATGTAGCCTTGGCAAGTAGCTGAAATACACTAAGTTTAAGTTTTTTATATTTTATTTCAGTTCATTTTTATTTTATGTTGAGTAATGAAAATGTTTTTAATGATTGTAGTTTTAGTTACAGATAAGGATAGTAACCCTGAATCGGACATAACTGAAAAATTACTCACGATTCAGTGAAGGAGTCAGCTGTAAACTCACGATTCACTGACTGAGTGAGATCTGATTCAAACTGCTAACCCACGAGCGAGTTTGGGGCTGTTTTGTGAATCTGACTCAACTAGTTCAAAAGAATAATTTATTTGTGAATCGGACATCACGTCTTGGTCGTGTTCATTGTTGCGTGCAGCAAACAAGACATAACTGAAAAATTACTCACGATTCAGTGAAGGAGTCAGCTGTAAACTCAGTAATGGCTCTAAACGATTCACTGACTGAGTGAGATCTGATTCAAACCGCTAACCCACGAGCGAGTTTGGGGCTGTTTTGTGAATCTGACTCAACTAGTTCAAAAGAATAATTTATTTGTGAATCGGACATCACGTCTTGGTCGTGTTCATTGTTGCGTGCAGCAAACACTGGGGGCACGTGGACCAAATACGAGGTTTTCCCTAACTAGATTTCAAATTATTTTTGGAAATATGTCTTTTATTGTTGCATCTAGAGCCCTGTTAAAGAGTGTGCAATTTTTCAACGTAAAGTGTGCAGCGACTGCTATAGGGTTATAACATTGATTGGCTCTTTCAACAAACAGCATAAATAGTCACAAAAAGAAAAGTTCAACCAGAATCAAAAAGTGGCGTGATTTTGTATATTTTTTTTATTGAAAGCTTCATCAAAAGAAAAAAGAAATAAACAGAAGTTTAAACCTAACATCCACTGGTCTACAGACACTCTCAGGATCACAGCTCGACCACATGGGAGGCAAGAAAGTGAAGCAACTCAAGAAATCATTGTAGCATCGTAAAACTGTTCCGCTTTCATATTTCAACAACACCTGTACAAAAACATTTCCATAAATATTTCTCTATTTCATCTGCCAGTACGTTAGTGTCTAATTGAGGTTTTGCAGTTTGTGTTGAATTTGGTTGAACATAGTACGCTGTTTCTTAACAGTCCAACGAACTAATGGACGAACATTCGTCATTCAATGACCTCAACTGTGACAGCCAATCAGATGTACAGATAAATAAAAAGCATGGCTTGGACCTCACATCCATCCAATGAATGGGAGTAGTGTTTCTAGCCAGCGAAAACCTTCGTGGATGAAAGGTGTTTAGTTTACAAAATTGCAGTTGGGATGAGAACTCCATCCTACAGTTAGCAAAACCTTCAGCTTAATCGGACACATTTATTCACCCTTGAATGAAAACCATGAAGGCTGCAGAGTGTATAACGCATTCGACATCATCACACACCTCTCATATGAGATACCAGCCCGAATTTTCTCTCCATTCCCAAGGCCCTGACCACTTAAATACTGAATGCTTGATAGCAGCGAGCACGTGATAAAAAGAACTCTCCAAAATGACAGTGGATAACAGACACAAAACAGTGACTTTTATTATTATTATTATTATTTTTTTTACTTTTTTGTTTAAACAGATGAAAAATGAAAAGCTAGCTTGTTCTTATTGAAGCAGTGTTGTCTTGGTCATTATGAACTTGGCATCGCTTTAATCCACAGTGTGAACTTGTCTCATATCTCACTGCAATGGTCATCACCAGAGGATAAAGTACACCAATTTTGCTTTAATACTGTCCCCTAGTGGCTAATTGAGATCATTACGTAGCTGTATAGAGGTCATGTTGTAGGAAAACAGGAAAAAAGACCCAAGTGTCCATGATGACGTTCAAAAGGAATAAATTGATCTTGATGTCTCTAGCCGGCCCTTTAATGACAGATTAATTTATTCCCAGAGCACCTCGACAACTCTAATTACCTGACTGTAAAACTAGGAGGCGTATTTATGAGCAGTATGACCATGAAGGCAGCAAAGACAGTCCATAATTCACCATGTGTATTGAAACTCTTTGCTGACGTATTAATATAGCACTTTCCTATCTGACTGCATCAAAATAACATCTACTTCATGGTAAATAAAGGACAGCAGCCTTGTTTGTATATTAAAGCGATAAGTCTGTCCAAAAATGAAAATGTACTCATGTTGTTCCAAACATGGCTTACTTTCTTCTACGCAATATAAAAGAGAACATTTTAAAGAATGTTGGCAACCAAACAGTTTCAGGTCCCATTGACTGTTATTGTATCTTTTGTCCATACAGTGCAAGTCAATGGGAACCGAAAATGTGTGGTTAACATTGTTCTTCATTTTGACAGAATGTTTATTTTTGGATGGACTATCCCTTTAATTTATGAAATGTTCCCTCTGTCTGCTCTTCTGTTTGCTAGTTTCCCCCCTCTGGAATGGGCAGCCTGATAAAAAGAAAGCAAATTTCAGATATGGAAGGTTGAAATGTCACACGCGATATTTCTAACCTTAATTCCGAGCTGTCAAGGCACCTGAGCAACCACCGAATCCCATAATAATGGGAACCTTAGGCTCTGTCATAAATGGCGTAGTTGATGTGTATCCGCCGTCTTGCAATGGTCATTGTGCACCCATGTGACCATAATGTGTCGCGATTGAGATTTTAGGGTCACTACGGATTACTAACTAGAATTATGCCACCAAAATGTGGCCTCGACCAGCAAGGGCTTTGGGACAGAGCCTTTGTTTTTCAAGTAAAGACCGCCATTTTCACGAGAGATTTCCTATGGCATCTGGTTGATTAAGGAAACCTTGCATATAATATGAGGCATTTCGATCGATGCGACTGCAAATACGAACGGGAGTGCTCAGAACAAAATGTTATGCTAATGCTGCTAATTGCAAACGTTTCTCAGTGCCCCTGAAGCAAAGCTTGTGTTTCATGACCTGCAACACATTCTCCTGTGTTTCCTCATGGTAAAATTGCTTTCGATGAGGTAGTGATCTGTACACAGAGTTTAAATACACACTAGTGAGTGATTTGATTCCTTCCTGTTGAGCTGAAATTATGTAAACGGACTTCTTTGTGTGAAAGCTCGAACTGAACGGATGTGCGACGTGTTTAATAGTGACCGACCGACCGTCGGTCGGCGACTGAGAAGGTGCAGCGATAGAGGTATAGTTCATTCAGCCGGGCAGACGGGAGATGATTGATGGTTCAGCCGCTCTCTGACGCCCTCTGCTGGGGAGATCACACTCATGAGAATCAGTGATGGTGGTTTTCTGCCTTTCAACTGAACGATTGACATAGATTCTGCAACAGTGGAAGGAAGTTTAAACCCTAAAGTACCAGTTTAGCCGTCAAGGTCAAATGGATACTTCTGAAACCAAATGATTACGCCAAAAAAAAAATCTCAAATAGAAAAAAGAAACAAAATAATTGATCCACTCCACTGTCTTGAGGGGGGTTTCTTCATCTTTGGTATAAAATATGCCATCCACGGCCTGCATTTGATCCACAGCTAAGAAAGACTAAAGAAATTGTCAACAATTTCCTATTACTATTGCTTTTTGCACACATTTGCTTTTTTTTCGTCCATAAGCTCTTATCTATTTAGATTTGCACTGCCATTTTTTTGACTGTTTTAGTTTTCTTTTTTTCCGCAATGAAACAAGCAAAGCAGGCTAAAAACACCTTAAAGCTCATAAAAAATATTGCAGATAAAAACAATAATGCCATTAAAAATGATCTGCACTACACAATAAACTGCATTTCCCATGATGCAGTGGATTAACATTTTTTTCCTCTGTTCCTAAAAAATGCAACTCTCTTTAATCATCCTCATCATCATGACCACAATATTTTTTTTTGTCTGTCCTCTCTATTAAACACAAAGTCACCACTGATAATTTAAAACGTCTCAAGGAGACCTCTCTCTTTCTTTCTATGCTTTATACAGGTAATTTCCTTTCTTTGTCAGGTCATTTTCACTGCATTCATCAGTCTGTTCAGTTCAAACAGGAAAAAGTCTTAGATGTTTCTTGAAATTAAGGCAGCAAAGATGAAAAAACATTGATATTCTCTAGAAAACTAAAATCTAACTCATAAAAAAAGAAAAGTAATAGTAGCTTAGAATCCGAGGAAGACTTCTTTCGCTCCATCTCTCATTGATTTACAAGAACGTGCTTCCTCATCTAATAGAAAAACCCACTGTTTCTGAAAACCTACCTGCACATTCAAAAAAAGAATAGGAAAACTTGTACTTGTTTGATTTCGTTCACTTCGTGAAGGTAAGGTTTTTCGGATAGCCGATTAACAGTAGGCTCGATCTCCCAGACTGCATTTCTCTCGTTTCCGGTCTGGTTGCGAGTTCTCCAAAGGTCCTTCGGTGTGGGCCAGGTGTTAAATAAATTGTTTGTTTGTTGTAGATGTTTTTTTTTTTAGATGCTTGTGCAAAAGTATACACAAACGTGTTTCCCTGTCTCTTGCGCTCTGTCTTCAATGCTCCCTCGTTGCAGTCCCCCAGTCTCAAGGCAACGCAGTCACCTCAACGCCCCCCTCCTCCTCTGGTTATCTGAACCAATGAGAAAGTCAGAGAGTTTGAAAAGCATACTGTATCCTATTCAAGGTTCACTCATGGATTATCACTTATTCCTGATGGCCCAATAACAACAGCATTTATTGAGCTAAATATAAGGCCTTATCATGAATTCAACCTGCCCACAGTTAACAGCTATACTTTTAGGTCGTGAAAAGGTTGTGAAAACATTTTAAATATACATACTTAAAACAAAAGATGTGCATTTTTACAATGTTGCAGAATACTGTTATGAAGTTGCTAGCACTGAAACATATTAGGAACCTCACGGCTGTGCTGAAATGTGGCCTGATTGTATTCTGGTGTTTTCACTTCATTTTTGAAACATAGGTTTCAGTATTGTTTAGTATGTTTTATTTTGCTTATATAAAATTACATTTGGGACCAAATTGTAACCTCTCCTTTATACTACTGTTCAAAAGTTTGGGGTTGGTAAGATGTGTTTAATATTTTTTAACAAAATCTCACCAGGGCAGGTTTTATTGGATCAAAAATACAGTAAAAATAATATGGTGAAATATTATTAGAATTTAAAATGTTTTCTATTTTAATATATTTTATAATATAACATATTCATGTGTTGGCAAAGCAGAATTTTCAGAAGCCATTACTCCAGTCTTCAGTTTCACATGATCCTTTAGAAATCATTCATTTGGTGCTCAAAATGTCTTATCAAACAGTCGTGCTGCTTAATATTTTTGTATAAACTGTGATGCATTTTTTCAGCATTTATTTGAAACAGAAATCTTAACTACCACTTTTGGTCAAATTAATGCATCCTTGCAGAATAAAACTGGAATCGGTTATTTTTGGTCATTTACTGCAAAAACGTAAACTGCATGTCGAGTTTGGTTACAATAATTTGTATTTATTGATTATTTATTGCAATGTTGTAAAATGTTGCAAATGTTATAAAAACGTTGTGTGCTTGTCATGAATATATGTAAACAAGATACATTGTCCCCATTTGTCTTATCAATGTGAATATCAAACTCACTTAGCGGGCTGAAAAGTGTAGGTGGGCGCGTGATCGCTGGTGTTGTCCATGCCCAGAGGCTGTTGCTGACTGCTGGCATCCTGTGACGAGGGCGGAACGCTCTGTGGAGAAGCCTCCGTCACCACTCCCTGGAAGGATATGATGTCATAATTACAGGATGTCCCCTCACAAGAAACAGAATTACCTGTTAACCTCCTCCAAAAAGAGGCCTTAGGGCTGTGTTTGGTACTCAGACCAGAATGAACTTAAAGACGTGCTTCACACTGAAATCAGGCCTTGTAAAGCTGAAAAAAAAGGCACTAAGGAAGTTGTGGGCGTATTTTAGCCCGAGGTGACTGATCTCCACATTTTCAATTAGCAGCGCTCATCTAATCAGTTGGACCAGTGAATGGATTTGCAGTCGCCCAGAAACTCACCTCCACTGAGACAGCTGAGGCAGGCACCGCAGTGTACTGGGGAATGTAGGTCCCCTGCATAGGAGCAGCAGCCGCAGTCATGTACTGCAACAAATACATACACAGAGACACAGTTCATTCACACATACTGTAGCAAACAAAACTATGCATAGTATGGACCTATTCAAATTGTGACCAAACATCGGCGGAGCTGCAGCTGCTGCATCTAACAGTGCAATTGGTGGCACTAATATAGTACATCAAAAGCTATTTTGCCAAGTGACCGCCACAGAAAAACAGAGCCCCTATAGGGACATGATGGAAAAAAATAAGACATGGGAGGAAAAGATTCTATTTTTCCATGCATTTGCACACAGCAGATTTGCATTTGCAGAGAGAAACTACTTTTGTTGACTGATGATGGAAATAATATGAGATGGAAGGAAAACTATATTTCAATGCTTTTGAGAGGGAGGAGGAGCGCAAAGGTTTTGTAAGTGAATGCAAAAGCCTTGAAGTATAATTTTTCCTCCAATGTCATATTTTTATGCATCATCATGTCCCTGGCTCCATATAGGATGAAGAATCTTGTTGAGATGAATGCTATATGATAACAAACATATTTTCAATGCTTCTATTAGTCGATTCCCTTTTGCTTTTCCTTTCAATTTAGGTACTACTAGAAATGAATAGTTGTACTTTTACTCATTACATTTCTAATGATTTACAATTTCATTTAGACCTTCAAAATTTAAAGTACATATTTCACTGCTCACAATGATGCAAATCTATCCTCTTATTAAACATTTATGTATATCTTTTTTGCTGAGTTGTATCTTCACTCAGTAAAATCAATTTCATTGTAAGATTACCACAATTTACCATGAAAGTACAATAGTGACTAAACCTAAAATAATGTTATTAATGAATAAATGCTTGAGTGCAAACAGGTTCAGTGATCAGTCTGCAAACTAGTGGCATTTTTGTATTTATATTAGTGCTGATATATCACGATTAATCGCATCCAAAATAAACGTTTTTGTTTACAAAATATGTGTGTGTCCTGTGTATATTTTTTCTGTATATATATAAATGCACAAACATATGTGTATATATTTAAAAAATATTTACATGTATATATATATATTCAGATAATTTATATTATATATAAATATATTTGGTTATACTTTATTTTAAGGTGTCTTTGTTGCACTGTAATTCTACATTTAAGTACTGAGTAATATTAATTAACTACATGT
>NW_015652150.1:463825-470803 GCF_001515625.1 Sinocyclocheilus rhinocerous
GTGTACTGTGTATATTTATTATGTATATATAAATACACAAACATACATGTATATATTATATATATATATATATATATATATATATATTTATATTCAAATATAATTGATATTTTATATAAATATTAATATTTTATATATAAACAAAACATATTTTTCTTAAATATATACATGCATGTGTGTGTATTTATATAAACATAATATATGTGTGTGTACTGTGTATATTTATCATGTAAAAAACTTTTATTTTGGATGCGATTAATCATTTCACAGCACTAATTTATTTATATACAGTTACACTTTATAGTAATATACTATACAGTAAGTATTTTGAATTAGCGCTAAACTTCCTTGTTCTGTTTTTCCATAACAGTTTGCAAACTTTTAATTAGCATTTAACTTTCTTCAGCTCCTCTGCGATTCAGACCAGCAGAAGGTGAACAGGCCTTACGATGAAGGCAGAGGACACACTCACAGTGCCAGTGGTACCCATGGACAGGTGGTTCATCTGCTGGGTCAGGGGTCCCATCATGTTAGCGGGCTGCATGGAGATGGTGTGGTCCATGGCTGGCGTTATCACAGCACCCTACACACATATACAAACACAAACACACATTATTACAGGTCAAACCACGTGAAGGATGGGAGAGGAAATGAGCTACCATTCAACAATACATCTGGACGACTTCATTAGCGTCAACGGGCTGATCATGCAGTCATGCTCTCCACAAAAAACCCTCTCCTTCTTTCACTCATCTCATTGGCCTGTACGGCCGCAGCTGGGCCCTATTATGAGGGCCAGACGTGAGCTGTTCCACTTCAACAAGTGAAATAATGTGATCCAAATACGTGTCATGCATACTTCTGCAGAGATGATGCATTGCTCACTTAACAGCAGAGCTGCTCCACACCACGCAGGGCTCGACGCTTACTTTTCTTTTTAGGAGCACTTGTGCTCCTAACTTAAAAAATTTAGGAGCAAGTTCAAAATTTTAGGAGCACCTTCTAATCAATAATCCAAAACGTTATCAAAAAGTAGCCTTCCCATTACGAGGTAATATTTGACTCCTCTAACTTTATTAAAAGTATGTCATCTTCTGTCAAATTCTTAAAAAAATTATATTTTATAAGCTTTTTAAAAATTGTAATTAAAACGACAGAATAAGAGTAGAATAAGAAACATAAGTTAAAAATCAATCGAAATCAGTATTAACAAAATTAATTTGTAGAGGTGGCACAGAAGAACACAAAAGTGGCTTGGTGTACTTTCAGACATTTAATGAAGCTCAGAAGTGGAATGAGTGCAATTAAATCCATAAATCCATGATGATATTAATGTTTTAAATATAAAAATTTGAATATAGAAATATTAAATGATTTAAATAACTGAAAAGATACTTTAAAAATGAAACTAAAACTGCCAGCAGGTGGCGGCAAGTCACTGATTTTTATCACTGAATCATTCATTCAATTGATTCATTCGAACGGCTGAATCATTCAGGAATGAATCAAGTGACTGTCTTTATGAATGGGTAATCATGAATCACTGACTCACTAGATCCGTTCAGAAATGCCCATTCATTCATAAATGAAACACCGCTGTGTTAGAATGGAGATGCGCAGCGGCTCCGCTGTCTTTGTTTTTTCAGTCGCAAATGCGACTGAAATGGTCGCACTGTCGAGCCCTGCCACGGGTGTGTTTATGTTTCATGCACACTGGGATGAGAGTGCCAACACATGTGAGGTACAGACAAAAGAGAGAGAGACGTCTGCAATTTGCAACCGCTGACCTGAGCTGTCATCTGATGCCGTCACATGACCGCTTTCACAGAACTAGGCTAGAGACGTAAGCACACGCTCATTTTCACATGCCAACCTGATTAGGATTAATCTTTCCGAGGAGACCCTCCGTCAAACAGTTTGTCAGAAAGTTCAATTCTTCTCAGATGGTTTGGCTGAGGTTGGGATGATGAGAAACCATTGTGCCGTGTACAGCTCTGGTTACAGTTTATGAGGGACTCTTTCCTGTTAGTAGTGTTGAGTTGTAGACTCTTATCGGTATAAAATCACTTCTCTAAAGTAGCAAGTATAAATTCATCAGTCCTGACGGCAGAGTTACTTAAAGTCAACATGAAATCAAAATGAACCCTATTTACTGTCCCAAGGCACGTTCTTGGCCTTTTTGTGAACGATTCATTAGAGCATGCTGTTTTAAAGAAAATGTTTGTCTTCATGATTAAAGAGATTTATAATGTTACAAAACATTTCCATTTCAAATAAATGCTGTTCTTTTGAAGAATCCTGGAAAAAAATATCATAGTATATCAAAAATATATAATGTATCAATATACATATACAAGAGCATTAACTCTTTTAACATCGATAACAATAAGAAATGTTTCTTAAGCAGCAAATCGGTATATTAAAATGATTTCTGAAGGATCATGTGATGCTGAAGACTGGAGTTATGATGCTGACATTGAGCTGCGCAATCACAGGACCATATGAAATAAAATACTTTCAAATAGAAAACAGTTATTTCAAATTGTAATAACATTTCACAGTATTACTGCTTTTACTGTATTTTTGAACAAATAGATGCAGCCTTGATGAACATAAGAGACTCCAAACTTATGAACACAGTAATAACTTTCATCACTTTAGCCAAGCGGACTGTTGAAGAATGTAAACCAGCAGGTTTTAAAAAGGTTTTAAGTATGGTTTTAACAAACACTAAGGCTTTATTCTGGTATGTAACACCACCTTTTCACCATCCAATCAATATTCCCTTAATAAAATCAGGTTCCACCTTACATTTTTCCTCATTCAATATACTGTTTAACCTGGAAACATGCCACATTATGCACGTAAAATGGGTTGCAAATAGCAAACCATATTGACTTAAGTCTAGTTATTGTTGCTTTTCAAGATTTTAAGCTATCTATGGTCATTATCTGGTCTAGATATCAATGTGTGAATAAAAGTCATGATTTTCTATTTATTCTTTTCTAGGAAGAAGTATATATTTATGACTAAATGTCTGATTACTCTCTTAAAACACTGAAATCTTAAAATTATATTTGTCTTCCCACTGGCACTTCAGTGTCTCGCACCGCTATAGAGCCCTTCTTTTCACTCTGCGTCTCATCGTTGTCATGACAATCAGCGTAGGTCTTCCGAATTTTTCAGCTGTGGAAGAGCATCAGCTTTCAAGCATGTGACACTTGTGTTATGGCTCCTGACTAAGTGCATTTATGCAGCACAGAAAATATGGGACTCAAAATCCAATTAAAAGCTGGAAATAAGCAGTTTAATGATGTGACATTAATGCAACATGAATGAGTAATTTATAATAGGTTTCTGCATTATTTCCAACCAAGAAAATCTGACCAGTTTGTACAAAGGAGTTCACATGATCAGTGTCACAAAATTGACTTATTTGATTAGTGACCAATCAAATAAGTCAATTTGTGACACTTATCATGTGACCACCTTTGTACACTGGTTAGGTATTCTTGCTTCTTACTGAAGAAAAAAATGCTATTTGAATCATCATAAATCATACTGGAGAACATGATCATCGATGATCAAATGTACGATACGATGATATGCCAGTATTGTATCTGGATTGTTAGTCATTTCTAGCACAAAACGGCTGGTTACTCCAGGTAAAATGTACCAGTTTCTGAAGAGCTCTGAAAGAGACATTCTCTTTGGGTGCACCAACAGTAAAAAAAAAAAGCCTTTACACACACTCACAAACATGTGAGCTTCAGTCTGTCTCTCAGCTAGCACAGCTTGGTGCTGCTGGTGCTTGCCTGCGCTTGAAGAATAAACTGTACAAGCACTTGGTGTCAGAAGCGCTCTGTCTCTATTCAAGCTTTCAGAGGTAAACCGTTCAGCCGCCCCGCTCAGCTTTCAGACGCGAGAGCCTCGAGCTAACAGTTCCCCCGCCCCGCGACAAGCTTTCATAATGAGCAAAGGAAAAAAGAAATCCATGCTGAATAATTCTCCACTCTAATTTACAGCCGTATCAGTGTGAGACTTAGACAGATGATTAAAGCCGAGCTTGTGCGTACGTGTGTGTTTTTCCTTCATTTCCCTGAGGGGAAGTATTCGGAAAGTGAGTGACATTCTGAGAGGGATTTCTGAGACAGCCAATGAGATTTCCCTCTTCAGACAACAGCCTGTAAACTCACTTCCAACCTCAGACCGAATATACATTCATCTAAGCTGATGTTTTCGAGTTCTGGCAGCCAAAACGTCGGTGGCTGCCGTTTAAAGCCAGAGATTTCCGATGTAAACTAGACGAGCAGAAATCTCCCGTGACATCAGAGGAAGGAGAGTGTTTTGCCAAGACATCTAAAATAGAGACAGGAAAAGGAAGTCAATCTTTTTGTCTCTCTCAGGTACCAGTGCTTTATAAAAAGCAGGCTGCCAGGGAGGATGTTTGATATTAATCTTAAGCGAAATGTGCCAAGGCATAACCACCAATTCCCACCATTTAAAAACATTAAGAAAAACATATACCATGCATTTTTTCTTTCTCACGCACACACACAACACCCCGTCAATCCCAACAGAGTATTCTCGGGCTGCGATGGGGCTGAGATAAACTCAAATCTTTACTCAAACATGGGCTTCTTTGTTTCTGCAAATGGCCGTGACTAGCGGGGGCTTAGAGAAGCGTTTCATTTCTTTTCTCTCCTCTTGCATGGCGGTTCCACTTCAAGTGGCTTTGCCCTAATGCACTGCAGCCTTGATTCATTAATGCTCATTTCCAGGATGTGATTTGGTTAGGGCGGCTGGGGATTCTTCTCTGCGCTAAGATGGAAAGTAACAGGTACAGTTGAGTGATGGCCCTCTGGGTGGTGGATTGTGGGTAAGTGTGTGCTTGCTGGTTGGTGTGTGTGTGCCCTGCTGACAACATCTGTGCAGCTACCCTGCTGAAAAGACTAGCTTACACATGCATGAATTTCAATGTTGGTTTATTCTATAGTGGTCGACCAGCATGGGCTTTCTTGTAAAGCTGGTTGGCCAAGATACTGTTGATAATTTTGCAATACTGCAAAAATAGAAATAAATAGCAAAGAATCTGTATTTTTTGCCATGTTATCCAGTAAAACATAAAACGAAATAAATACAGACAACAAACATAAACACAAAACAACTAACATCTGAGAATGTAAAATTCATTTGAAGCTAAATTAGTGGATGCATTTCAGATTAGTGAATTTGAGACTGGAGAAAGAATTTAGAGTTACAGCATGAAACCGAATTGTTTTCACAAAAATAATAAAATATATAAAAAATGTAAAATAATATATAGATATGTTGTATTCACTATATTAACTAATAGCCGATAATAAAATGGCGAATTAACTTACAATTTAAATTTCCCTAAAGTCTGAGCCAAACTACATGAAGCAGGTTGAAAAGTGATCTGTTCTTGGCCATTTTGTTGCCGTGCTGAACTAATGAAACTCTTTTGATGCGTGACTTTGTTGAACTTCTTTTGAATTGCATACCAGTAAATTCCTCTTGTCATGCCCATTTAAATTCCAATTTAGCATCCTGGGGTTCATGGTCAATTCAATTCAAATTCACATTTGTGATTTAAAAGGAGAGCAATTCCTAATTTCTGAATTTTACTCAACCCTTATAAGGACACAAGTGAGCCCCCACACACGCGCACACACACACACACACACACACACACACACACACTGCACTGCGGAGTAGGAGCTCAGAGCACTTCCATTGTCTGCTGATCTGCTTAAACCCTCATCGGCCGGCTCCGGTCGCTATGGTCACGTGTCTCCACGGTAACAAGGTGCCAAATGCAGCGGCGTTCTTCAATAACAATGCTTCCCTTTCTCAGCCACTTTTAATTGCTTGCCTTCTCTCTTCGCAGGACTCATGAAAAAAAAAAAAACATGATTTCTTCCGCCTTTGTTTTCTTTCCAGGATTTTCAAATTAGGCAGAGATCAGCTCACAGACTCCCACTGCCTCTCTCTCTCTCTCTCTCTCTCTCCCAGGCAGCTGAGGTCTTTTTGATGGGTTGCCAGATCATTAGATATGAGGGTTTGGCTACAAACACATTTACACAACATAGTCATGATCATCAAACCTCCCATCCGACTACACATGCACACACACACTCACACAACAAGTCGGGAATATCATTATCTAGTCAGACATCTGCCTCCTATTCTATAACCCTGTTTCACTTCTTGAGTTGCTCAGGATCATATAAAGCCCTGCGTCTGCCTGCTGCGGATCTGGAAAGAGCTGACTGAAGACTTTTTTCAGGCCCTGCCAAAGAAAAAGCCCTGATCCCAGACTACCTTTGGCCATTTCCACAGTGGAATGCAGACCCCTGGCTTACACTAAATCCAAGTTCAGGTGGGAGCCAAAGAGACGGTGGGCAGACCTCCAGACCTCAGCCAAGGGGTTGCCTTCTTATACAAGAGTTAAGGGAAAGAACACAAGAGAGGTAGTTTGTACCTGTGTATTTGTGCAGTGAGACAGAGAACAAGAAAAAAAAAGTGTCTCCAGGTTGACAAAGTTGTGTCGATGGAGCTCAGACAAGGAAACTATTTATCTGATCCAGACTGCAGACTGACTGGAGGAACAGATCCTTGAGTCATCTGCCCTTAAAGGGCCAGTTCACCCAAAAATGACAATTCTGTTATCATTTGCTCATCCTCATGTGGTTCCAAATGCCTATAAATTCTTTTCTGCCATAACAAAAATGTTAGCTGTCGAGCTCCAAAATGACAAAGAGCACCATAACAGTTTCATAAAAGTGGTCAGAGGCTTTAAAACTGGGGAAGAATGTGCTAGGAGGTGTGTAGAAAAGTTCGAAGAAAAAATGGTGTAAAATGTAATAAAAAAAAAGAATAATAGATAAAAAAAAAATATATGTGTGCGTGTATATATATATATATATATGTGTGTGTGTATATATATATATATGT
>NW_015652150.1:470963-514913 GCF_001515625.1 Sinocyclocheilus rhinocerous
CGTGTATATATATATATATATATATATATATATATATATATAAACATATAAAATAGAAATAATTTTGCATATAATATTTGTATTTTTAACAGTGTAAACGGGGCTGAAAATATATAGATGCCTTTATATTTTAGGGGTTTAAAGGGGTCCCTCGAAAGGGGATCATCATAATTGGGGTTTCTGTGGCATCAAAAAGTTTGAAAATCCCTGGTCCATATTACTAATGCTCTATATTGTCTTCTGAAGTCATACAAGGTTCCCTTTATTTGAGGAAAAGACCAAATTTCCCTTTAAGCGCATATTCAAACTAATTTGTCTCATGGACATCACTACATGAGGCAGAAAACAGACATTTTCAGTGAATAACAACTTAAAGTATGCCCGTTAGTGTAAAAACACTTACAAAATAGTGCATGAGTTGTGTGAAACACTTTTATTATGCTGTTTTGTCATTTTGGAGCCTGACTGCCCCTGTCCTCAATCATCCTTACATATATTCTTGCATTTCACCTTTTAAGTTCCACATACTATAAGAAAGAAACTTGATTTGAATTGACATGAAGGTGAGTAAATGATCAAAAATTTTAAATATTTGGGTGAACTATATAAACACATATAAACACCCCTTTCACCACCCCTGCGCTTACTTGCTGGGCCACAAGAGGGCAATGAGGGTAAAGATCCCCAGCATTTTTTTTTTTTTTTATCTCACAGAACATCCACTCTTTCACAAAGATAAACGAAATAACTCTCACCCTCTCCTCATTCCTCTCTATCTGTCTGTTTCCTCACGCCCCCAACACACACACACACACACACCAAGATAAATGAACACCTCCTCACTCCTCAGCAGCACTTACCGTAGGTTGCATAACGTACTGTTGGTGAGGCATCCACGACGTACTCTGGACCTGTGGAAGGAAACCAGCATTTCTTAATTTCACTCCTCACCCCCCCTCCTACGCCTCCTCCCGCTGCCTCGAAGCCCCGATTCCCACAGAACAGCCAAGGCAGGAGCAAGTAATACAAGTGTGATAATTACACAGGGATCGGAATTCTACAGACAGCGATATTGCCTCCTAATTACAGCTCTGCGGCAGCAATTTCATCATCTAAGGCCGACTTGGACCCCAAAAAATATCTCCTTTCATCTCGCCGCCATAGTAATTCTCGCAGCTACATTTACTACATTTAGGACAGGGTTACTATAATTAACTAAAACTAAAACTATAAAAATAATTTTCGTTACTTGCAATAAAAATAAACCTTTACTAAAATAAAATAAAATAAAATCATTTTTTTATTTCAGCTAGCTGGCAAGGCAACATTTATCATTTTCTTTTAGTTAAACTTGATGTACTAAAATAAATAAAACTAAAACTGATATAAAATGAATAAAAACTACAGACATTAAAAAGAACAAAAGCTAATAAAAATGTCAAAACACAACAAAATTACAAAAACTTTCCATAAAATAAAAATAAAAAATGAAAATAAAAAATAAAAAGATACTAAAAATTATACTAAAATAACACTGATAAGCTTGATTATTTTTTTCTATACCACACACTGAAGAGACTAAAATAAATAAAACAAAAACTGTAATAAAAATGAATAAGAACTATATCTAAAACATTTAAAACATATAAAACAAACCAATAAAAATGCCAAACGCACACAACCAAGTTACAAAAACTATAACTAAAATCAAAATGAAAACTGAAAATATAAAAATAAAAATCAAGACTAAAAACAATACTAAAATAACTTATATATTTATAAACTTATACATGATATAATTATATATTTATGCACACAACAAATAGATAACTAAAACTGAAATAAAAATGAATAAAATCTATATAGACATTTAAAAAATGATAATAAAAATGAAAAACACGCACAATAAAATTACAAAAACTTTAACTTAAATAAATAAAATAAATAAAACAACAACACTAAAATAACACAGTTACGCGTATTATTTTTATACCACACGGACTGAGAATAACTGGCCACTTCCTGTCTGAGAGGATGGATGTATGCATTTATTTTCGTGAATGTGTGTTTGAACGGTTGTAGGTGTCTAAATTTATATGCGGTGTCCTTTTATGTTGTTCTAGGAAGAAAAGCCTTTGGGATTTGTTCATCACTGTGATCCGCCTCAGGCGTCTCTCTCTCTCTCTCTCTCTCAACACACTAAGTCCATTAAGATGTGTAAGCACACACCTCGTCTCTCTCTCTCCCCGACTGTTAAAAGATTCATGCTCTCGCTCTGCTCTCCCTCTTTCTCTCCTTCTCTCTGTCCTTTCGCCGGAGATGGAAACAGTTGTCTCTTGTTCCATTCTCGAAGTTCTAGCAGAGACTAGGGGAGAAATAAAGGTAGTAGCGCATTGATTTCCTGTCAGCTTGGCTTTGAACTCGTTTTGGCGGGTTCAGCACAGTTTGCAATTTAAAAATTAATTCGCCGGCCAGCGGGGCAATTTTGCACATGATATCACGAAATTTGATTAAGAGATAACCTTGGTGGCGTGCAGAATTTATCATAACAAACGTGCGGCAGAGAGCGCAAACTAAAAGACTAAGGCGCCGCTCCGGTCAGCGTGGGTGGTTTGTATATGTGCACTTGTGCTCGCATATGTGTGTGTCGGTGTGTTTGCGCGAGGACGAGGTTCTCATAAGGACGGGAGGTACATGATCTAAAGGGCTTAGCTATTCTCTACGCTCAGCAATGTTTTGTTTGGTTTAGCTTAAGCCAAATCAATTAAGGATGCTCATAGTCACTGTTTGCTCACTCCGTCTGACTGCAGGGCTGGAGAACAGCGTTAATAAGCGTTCCTAACATGAGAGCAAACACAGAGAGTGATGGAAAACACGCTATACCTCCACATGCTCTCCTCATATGTGTGTGACACAAATTGCGTTTGTGTTTGCATGTAATTGTGTTTGTATGCAGTGGCTCCAAAAGCATTTGGACACTCAAATTTCCTAAACGTCATTGCATTAGATATCAAACATCTGCAAAAAAAAAACTGGTGCTAAATCTCTTCTCAGAACAAATTACACTCTTCTTAGGAATTATTGTAATTATTTTTAAGCAGAAAGTGTTAAATTAATTTAACACACCACACTTTTTGTGAAATGTTTTGCTTGAGGAACTGTGCTATCAGTCTTTAAAACAAATGCATATTGTAAGTATGACATCTTAAGTGTCCAAATGTTTCTAAGGACCACTGTATAAATGTAAACATGTGAGTTTGCTTGCCTGCAGCATGTGTTTGTTCTGAATGCTGTGATCATACCTGATATGTGGAGACAGGAGAGGCTGCGATGAATGGAGTGATTGACGTTTGAGCGATCATGCGGTTTGTGGAGATGCTGTATGGTGAGGAGTAGAACCTGTAAGATACACAAAAACACTGTTGGTTCTGTTTGTATAAAACAAGAGTGTTACATCTTTGAGAGGGTCTGCGCAAAATTTAAGAGGAAAAAAAAAACATGTAACCAGCACATTTTTGAGAAATGTGCTACAAAAATAATTTTAATTGAATATGAAGTTTGTACATGTAACATTAACAGTATTAACACACTTAGTACTGTAAAGTATTAAATTATTTTTTTAAAAGTATATAATTTACTTCAGCTTTACAATAATTTACTTCTTTCACACTACTTTCAAAAGTTTAGGGTCGTTAAGAATTTTTAATGTTCTTGAAATAACTCTCTTACGCTCACCAAGGCTGCATTTATTTGATCAAATATACAGTAAAAACAGTAATATTACGACCCTTCAGAAATCATTCTAATATGCTGATTTGCTGCTCAAGAAACATTTATTATTATTATCATTGCTGAAAACATTTGTGCTGCTGAATATTTGTTGTGGAAAGCATGATACATTTTATTTTCCAGGATGTTTTGCTTCATAGAAAAGTTTAAAGTTGGCATGAAATCAAAATTGACTTTATTTACTTTACTAGCGCACATAGCTAGTCTTGATGTGAACAATTAATCCCTGCAAGTTAATCCGCTGAAAAAAATTGTTTGTCTTGGAAATCTTTAATCAAAATCTGAACATTTACTTCTGCTCTGGAATGGCATTCCTTCTCTGATGACTTCTGTTTGACGGCTTGGGCAGAATATACTTAAGCGCAAAAATAAAACCACGCCCTCTATTCCATATTCCGTTTCAGCTGGAAATACGTTACTACACTGAAATGAAGTCGGCAGCAACTTCCGGTTCACACAGACTTTAAAAGAACAGAGCAGAGCATTTATTTGAAATAGAAATCTTTTATATATTTGTGTGTTTATCTACACAGGCTTGTGTCACAACAGTTAATCTGTTGACTTCTCGGTTTTACCCGAGCAACAGCATTTTCCAATAGCTACAGTTCTCGAGCAGGACCTACTGCGGACATGTTTTATCTGCAAGCTCCGTTGCTAGGCTTTATTGATCGGCTTGTCTGGCAGCTGAGAAATGGAGCATGGGGAGAGAAACGCTGTCTGCCCCAGAGAGCTCATACTCCCTTATGTCACAGTCATACAAGACGACCTGAGTGAGAGCATGTCCAGGAAGAAGGAAACACAATCTTTGAAGCAGGGTTAAAATGTGAAGCTTTACACACCAGTTTACGTTAATGTGCAATCCTTTTTTAGCCTAGCACTATACTGTTATTTATGCCGACTGTATGAATTCACTATATATATACAGTATATATATATATATATTTACTGCTGTCTGCGGGAAAGGGAATGAAATAAGCCTAATGGTTAGAGAGTCGGACTCGTAACCCAAAGGTTGCGGGTTCGAGTCTCGGTCCGGCAGGGATTGTAGGTGGGGGGAGTGAATGTACAGCGCTCTCTCCCACCTTCAATACCACGACTGAGGTGCCCTTGAGCAAGGCACCGAACCCCCAACTGCTCCCCGGGCGCTGCAGCATAAATGGCTGCCCACTGTTCCGGGTGTGTGTTCACGGTGTGTGTTCACTGCTGTGTGTGTGCACTTTGGATGGGATAAATGCAGAGCACTAATTCCAAGTACGGGTCACCATACTTGGCCACCGCTGCAGCATAAATGGCTGCCCACTGTTCCGGGTGTGTGTTCACGGTGTGTGTTCACTGCTGTGTGTGTGCACTTTGGATGGGATAAATGCAGAGCACTAATTCATAGTATGGGTCACCATACTTGGCCACATGTCACGTCACTTTTCACTTTAATATATATATATACACTAATGTGGTAGAAGTGCTGGAAAGGAGAAAGGAAACAAATAAAGCATTTCAGAATCCGCCGCTTTTTCCCCGATTGCATATTTTTTTTGTCATTCCTTATTTCATTCCCTTTCCCGCAGACAGCAAGTGCTGAGTCAGGGGTGCAGAAGGAGCCGGAGCTGGTAACCAAGGTACGATGATGACTGTTTCCCCAGAGTGCCGGATCAGAGACAGAGCCCTGGGCCTTCCGTCCACTGGAGCGGATAGATAGAAAGGGTCTTATTTCCCCTAGTCCAGTACCAGTATCTTCCTGCCCTGAAACCAGCACCTGACGAAACTCTTACACTCTTCGGTGCAACAATGTTCAACAAGAGCTCCTCAGATGTTGTTAACACTGCTGAATAGACCAAATTGATGGTTAGTCAAGGAAGTCTTGGTGGTTAAGCTAATTGACCCTTTAAAGCTGTATGTCTCATTAACATGATCAGTACCTTCCTGAAAAAAAAAGCTTTTGAATATGATGTACCACATGTCTTCTGCCCTCTGGTGGATTATTCATATACTTCAGGAAGTAGAAGGACTTTTTTAGTTCCCTTTTTCAAAATGTCCACCTTTGTGTTGATATATGTTTTTTTTTTTGTGAAATGTTGATAAATTAACACAAATAATAACTTGTATTTAGTTATTGATAGTCAAAATGCATATTTACAAGCAACTGTTCATCTTTCAAACATTATTAATAGAAAAACTGGTTTGAAAACTGATCAAATATGATACAAATACCAAGCAAGAATTTGAGGCATATTATTTTAATCATAATTATAATGCATTTCAAAATGTATTATGCCCACATAAAATGATAATAAAACCATTTAATAATTAAATTAAATACATTTCAAATTGAAACAATTTTACTAAGATATACTGATATTTTGTATGTATTTTTATATATGCATATTTATACACTACCAAAAAAATTTGGAATAAAAAAAAAAAAAAAAAGAAATCAAAATTTGGAGTCTTAAATACTTAGAATAAATACTTGTATTAAAGGATGCATTAAAAGTGAAAGTAAAAACACTTTACTAAATATTTTTATTTCAAATCAATGCTGATCTTTTGAACTTTCTATTCATCAAAAAATCCTGTATCACAAAATTATTTAACTGTTTGTTGAGCAGCAAATCAGCATATTAGAATGATTTCTGAAGGATCATGTGACACTGAAGACTGGAGTAATGATGCTGAAAATTCAGCTTTGCCACCACAGGAATAAATGACATTTTTAAATATATTCAAATAGAAAACAGCTGTTTTAAATTGTAATATTTTACAATATTACTGCTTTTACTGTATTCTGATAAAAAAATCATAAGAAACTTCTTTCTAAAACACTTAAAAATATATTATTTAATATGTCAGACGTTACAGGAAGCCTCAGACAAGCATAATAACAATATCATCAAAACACAACAATGTACTTTTTGTTGTATTGCTGGTATTTTTTAGCAGGAATCACTGGTATGAGGATGGATTCACCGCTACAGCTTAAGTTCATCGTTTTACCCTCGGACAACCTTAACAAGCATTGAAAACTCAAAACAACAAATGACCCTCTCTTACCCGTTCTGCATTGCAGTGGGATCATAGGTCAGCGCCATGCCACTCTGAAACACAACACAGACAGGACAAAGAGTGAAAGATTGTTCTGGTGAAGCAAGTATCCTATAAAGTCTATTGAGTAATGCTGGCAATAGAACAGGGTCATCTAATAGGGGCCGGCCAAGTGCTCTTTATATCTTTAAAAGCACATGGCCGAGACTTGTAGCTGTGGATCTATTACCTCAGAGCGCTGGGCTGTAATACCAGACAGGCTCGGATTCGATACTGCACAAAGTTATTTGGTATTTACAAGGCTGCAGAAAGCATAGCTCATGTTGACAGAGCCACACTAGCTAAGTGAATAAGGGGGGAAAGCTGACCGCTTAGACCCGTATTGGACTGGAGCAGATAAACAACGCTCATATACTGCAGCTTTGTCAGGCGCCAAGTTTTCCTCAGTGGGGGAGAAAACCTGGAGACTGGTGGGAAAACCATCGACCTAACTTACGTGTGACTGGACACTCGATCTAGTTAATGTGGACCCCTGGGGTTGCATATTGAAATACGCCTTCATGAGAGCGTGCAGCCAAAATCATGGTGACTGCTAGCTCCCCATAATGGGCGATCACGGTCTGGTCGGTATCTGGGCACGCTTCCCTGAACTGCCGCGTCATGCCAGCAGCTGGGGCTGCCCAGAAAATGCCAGTTGTTCACCCGGCCGCCATTTTCCCATCAGCCAACCCAGACGGCGCGACTTGCTTTGCAAGAATAAGAACAGGAGAGGAGAGATTAAAGGACTTGAGTGAAAGACTGGGAACTTAAACATGGCCAGATGACTCCATCAATCAAATGTTTTCTCCCGCCTCCCTTTCTTCCATCCTAAGTATGAAACAAAGGGGTTGTTTCCAACATACTCCCTTCTTCAAGGCTGGGTATTTTGGGAAAGGGAATGCGGGGGGAAAATAGGGCAGAAGCTGGCGTGGAAAAGGTAAGTACATAGGATCAGGTTGTGTGTCATTTGGAACTGAATTGAGGCTGAATTCAAATGGTTGCATTTGAATTGAATTTGAACAGACACAGCAAACAGGATGTTAGGAAGTAGAATGAAAAATATATAAAATTAATATAAATGCAATTTTTATTAAAAAGCCAAGTTATGAACTGGCTTATGAACAGATCGATTGACAGACAGATTGATAGATAGACAGACAGATAGACAGACCGATATTAGTAGGTCTTTGAGGATGCCAACGCTCACCTCTCCTTCCCGAGGCCACGGTCGGCCATTTTGAGGGTACTTGCTCAGACTCTGCCTCTTCTTCTGTCCTCCGTCTGCAAACTTGCACAGCAGCGGTTCCGTCGGGACTGTGGAGGAGAGGGAACAAACACAGAAGAATATAAAAGATCAGTCAGCTAGTCGAGAGGGAGGAATACGGATACCTCCATAGGTCAACCGCAGTACGATTGATGGAAAGGTCATGACCTCGGCAAAGAATGTGGAGTGTGTTTTGAACAGAGAGGGAAATGTTACACCGCAGGTATCACACCCACACCGAGCCCACAGAGCGGTGGAGGAATATCCAATGACCTTTTGAAGTTCAACCCCCCTCGACTTCCTGCAAGCCCCCCCCCCCTCCATTATGTCTTCGACACTCCACTTTTGGCACGGGCATCCTCTCAAATCCCCACCATCAAAACAACTTCCCTGGCAGGTCTTCAAAGCGTCTTGTTTAATATTTGCAAAATAATAAATGACCTGATTGAGACAGTAAATAACTTAAATGGCATTGACTGCGCCAGCCGAATTGTTTCGAAACATTGTTTGTTTATTTTTGGTGCTCACTGAAGTGTGTATCTCGCTTACTATCTCTTAACAAACGTGGAAAGCAAAGCGAGAAGGCTCCTCTACGACCCAGAGGGGCCGGTTCATGCAAAAGGCGAGCGGAGAGTTCAAAATAGTTCTCTTACAAAAGTGCAAAGCAGGATGGCAGGCGCTGAAGCGAAACACTTCAATGTTCTCGCTCAGTCATGACGGCAATATGAATTGCAGGGTGTGGAACACCTCTCTGAAGTCTCCGAACACACTTGAAGAGTAGGAAATTTTGCTCTCCAGTTGAACAAATTCCCATGTGCCACAGCTAAGCTAAACTTAATTTGGTTTCCTCGGCAACCAGAAAAACTAATTTAAAGCGAGCGCAAACTCCTTGGATGATGGGATCTGGCAGAGAGCGATGATAGATGCAGGAGGAGGAGTTTTTGCTTTGTGGAGTCCAGACAACTGTTCGGAGTAATCCTGCCCTCCGGCGATATGACTCTACAGTCACCTCTGAAAGTATGTTAGTTTGGCAGAGAAAAATTAACACTTTCTCTTCCGCGTGCTCTCACCTGCACTGCGATATTTCAGCTGCTCTGTGGAACAATAGAAAGCTGTTGTATCACAGGCCGCAGAGGATGCTTTGTGCGTAAATAAGCACATATATTGCATAGAACCAGATAAACAAATACAAAACAAGCAGCTGAAACGGCTCAACAGTACATTATGTATTCTGTAGCCGAATAGATTATTTAAAAGCTGTTGTTTGTTCTTATTTGTCTGTTGTTTAGAATGAGACATCAAACAAGGGATCAAGTCTTCAAAACAAAGATTTCAGAATAAAATAGCCATTTTGAGACTATAATTATTCAGAAAAACACTAATTGGACATGATGCCAAAGAAAAGATTAGATGAAAGAAGAGGACAGAAACAAGAAAACAACAGATGAAAAGAGATCAGAAGAGAAGAGACAGTTGATAGAAAATATGTATATACTGTATATATATCTAAATATATATGTATGTGTGTGTGTGTGTGTGTGTGTGTAATTTCTTTAGAATATATTACATCTCTAACCAAATCATAAATTGTTCATTAATTGTTTAAAGAGGAGGAAAGATAAGACATGAAAAGAAAAGAGACAAGACAAGACAAGACAAGAAAACAGAAGACATTTGAATGAGATAGTCACTAATAAATTCCAAAAGTATTTAAAAATAAGATACAAAAATTTGAATTAAAAAATAAAATGAACAATGTGTGTATGTGTGCGTGTGCATTTTTCCCAAAATCAAAATGTTTTACAATTTTAAAACAAGCTGTTCTCCATCAATACAAGTTGTTCTCATAAACACAAATTTTCTCTAAATTATATAAAATCTCTTGCCAAATCATAAATTAATAATAAAAGATTACATAAGAAAAAATTAAAGGAGAGGAGAAGAGAAGAGAAGTCCTTGAGTTCTTCAAAAAAAGAGTTTTTGGCCCCTGTGATCTCATTTTGCTTTGAGCTGTAGTGAGGTGGGGTAAAAGTGTCTCTCCTCCACCTGCAGAGAAGGCAGGGTCTACACCTGCAGTCTTGTCATCACCCTCCTATTATACACACACGCACACGCTGGCCAGCACTGATAACGGCAGCACAACACAAGCGGCTCCATTGTGAAGGACAGACCGAAATCGAGGCAGCAGAAAAGATCACAGCTTTTGCGGCAGACTTGAAATGTTTGAGCAAGCAGCTCTCCCCTGCCCTATCTCAAAAACAATGAGTCTGTGTGTGTTTCAGCTGAGACAGTGGGAAACGCCCTGCATTAAACCCCCTCACAGTTTAGGCCGAACTCTAAAATAACAACCAGCGCCATCATAAAACAGCGAAGCCAAATAACGTTGGGAATTTTTGTGCTGCTTTTGGAGCGTGGTGGAATATCCATGCTGATTTTATGAGCAGACTCTGCTTGGCATTAGCTCTGTTTGTTTTGCTAGTCAGGTTGCCCTGAACTCAAAGTGCTGAATCTCACTCATGCGAGGAAAGTTTTGAGCCTGTGTTAAGAATGACTGATTTTTGATTCAGACCCGAAATTCATCCAGGGAAATCATACCGCATGCACACAAAAACAAATACCTCCAGCAACAACCTTACTTTCCTTGTGTATATACAATGAGATAAGACATGCATAACTATTACTATTGCTTAAGTTTAACTCTTAAAACTGTAATTAATACCATTTGTGCTATGAACATAAATGATATCTGAAATCCAATTATGATCATTTTTCACAGAATTTTCAGGAAAAACAGGAAAATGTACACTGCTCTTTTGACTTGAGACAGTACATAATGGCCCAGAATACCTTAGCAACTTCCTAGCTACAAGCTAACAGCCACAACATGCTAAAACCACTGCATAGCAACACAAAACCCACTCTAGCAAAAGTATAACAACATCTTGGTAACACTGTAGCAAAAATGCTAAATTGTAGTTACTACAGCTGTTAAAACTCTAATACCATAATAAATTAATTCTGTATCTCCTCCAAACGCTTTCTGAAGGTTTCTGTCATTTTGCTTACTTTATTTTTCATGAATGTGGTGTCTAATACCAAATTCTACACAGGTATATAGACACAACTGTAGTATTTTGGTGGAAACCATGGTTACTGTGATAAATTTTGGCAAAGGAGGTTCGCAGGCCATGCTAGACTGCTTCAAACCTATCAACACAAACAGAAACATATGTACAAGAACACACACACGCACACACACACACACACTAGCTGTTAAGGTATCTCAATCTGACACTTTATCACACTTAATGAGCTAAAGCATGACGCTATTCCACAAACCACCACAGGGCAAACCACTAACACTCACACGCACTCACTCAAACATCTGCAGCGCTGCACGCATGTCAATTCGCCAATATTTTAATCAGAGTCTCCTTGGAGCTCCACACACCATTGCAGTAAGTGTCCCAACATGATGACGTGTTTTCAATGTAACATGAACTATTGTAGGGAAAATTCATAATTTATTGACCCATTTTTAAATGTTTTCTTTCTCATGGGGCATATATGAATTATTGTTGGGCCACTTTTCATTGCTTTGGGAGTTTTCCCAATGAAAACTCATGCTCGTTCTCTTAAATCCTGTAGAGACAAACACAAAAATGAAAGCATAATTTTAACGAAACACAATATGTTAATGGAATATTTTTTTTCGTATTGAAAGTGTGTATGATTGTGTGTCCATAAGTGCTTCCATAACATTTACCCAAGCAGACAGCTCTAACCACATGTATTTCCAAGCTGTTTATTAACTTTGGGTCATGGCACTGCAGATGTTCAGTTGAGGAGGGAATGTGAAAGGGGTGGGGGGTCCGTCAATAAGATAGACATGTGTTTCTAATCCATGGCTGTCGTCCTGTGTGCCAACTCCAGCTGGGCTCCCACAGACCTCCAGTTCTCATTGTGGGCGGCATGCATTCCTGGAGCCACACCCAAGTTTCCCACCCTCAGCCCTACGATGGCCCTCAAGTTCCCAGATTTCTCTGTTACTTCACTCATACCTGCCATCCTTTCCTTCCCGATGATCTCAAACAAGCTGTAGGGCCCTATGACTTCCATTATATTCTTTCCTCCAAATTCTGTTTTAATTTATCCCAAATTCCATGTTTTCTTTTTTTTTTCTAGATTCAGTTTTAATTGTTTAATTCAATTTCAATAATCAGCTCATCAATTGAATAAATACATAAATAAATAAATAAATGCCACTACTACTACTACTACTGCTACTACTACTAGAGTCCTATGCAATGTGTTTTTCCCTAGAAATTCTGTTTGAATTTTTCTGGATTTTGTGTTTTATATTTAATACAAAATTGTTATAAAACATAATGGCAATCAAATCAGTTGATAAAATGTTAACAATTTAATTCATCTATTAAAATGTAATCAAATGAGACATAAATAACTCCTTCCATTTTTGGCAAACAAGGTGCTACAAAACAGAGATTTACTGTTTAAATATAAGAAAAATTTAATTGAACAATTAAAACATGGTTGAAAAATTGTGTAATATTCACAATGTATATTGTGTAATATATATTTCTTAAGAAATACTAATTCAAATTATTTTTAAACTATTGTCAACTGTATTGTTATTATTGTTGTCGTTACTTTGAGAAGTATATTGTATTGTACAAGAGTAGTATATTTCTGTCATAATTTCAAGTTAAAGCAAACATCTTGGCGGGTTTCTGTGTGTGTATATGATTATACGTAGTCTTGATCAAATAAAATGGTGAAATGCTTGTGTGGTGAACTCTCAGAGTAGCTCTGGAAATTAAGTTTATGGATTCATGTCCTGAAGTGAGACGGCAGACTCTGAAAACACCATGATTTTCATGTAGCATACTAAGCACAGTAGACGAAACTGCGCTGCTTGTGTATTCTAAGACGTAGAACAAGCAGTATATAGACCTGCCATTAAGTATATAGCCCTACTTTTGATTTATTCATCCAAATTTTGCCAAATTCCATGATAATTCTAAGTTATACAGTAAACTGCATTTTTATGACTGGATTCTGTGATTATGATTCTGCATTGCTGAAATCATAGGGGATGCACTGATACTAAGCGCATTTGGGTTAATCAGGGTTTTCTTACTCAAAGACACTGATTTAACTGGAAGATTGGCTTGACACAGAAGGCCTTGAAAACAACATGTGTACATGTGCATCACATGGAACTCCCTGTTCTAGAACACGCAGAGAGCAAAAGAAAGAATTGTGTTTACCAACAGGAAGAGCACTGTTTGCCCTGGAACCGTGTGCACTGAGTGGGTAGGAGGAGCGTGTGACCCTGACAAAGCTGGTGTCTACACATCGCCCACGCTCTAATAGCAGCCTACCGCACAGATCTGTTACGCTGCCAGCTTGGCACAGTGGCTTTCAGGTCCAGGAACGACGGTGTACTCTGGTTTCACATTCAGCCACCGCTGAACGATACATATAGAGAGAAAACAGAGAAAAACACAGCCCAGAGTTGAGCGCTGCTGTGAGGTGAGCCCACACATGCTCGGTGAGACACAAGACTTCACTGAACGCAAAAACACCACAACCCTGGTATTATACGTTTATTTGCAAGATGGGAAGCCTGGCCTTCCCATGAAGCCATGGGCGTGAGCCTTATCCTGGAGTTTTACACACAGAAAATCTCCTGCATTATACAATACAGCGCTCCTAGAAGCCTCCCAAATACGTCATTTCAATTCCCCGTAGAAACCTTGTTCGCTGTGCAGAGAAACACATTCATGATAGAAGAAGGTTTGAGCACAGAAAGAAATTCTGGCTCCTCATTGCTCACCCTCCAACCAACGTTAACTCTAATAATGTTTCAAACAGACAAAACAGACACGCTGGAAAGAAACAATTCATTTAGGTTTAAGATTTAAACACATGCTACACTGTTAAAAATGATTGTAATTTTAAAGCAAAAAGAATGTAAAGATACTACAGTAAAACATGTAAATTGGTCAACTGTAAGGGAAAAGCTGAGATGCAACAAAACATATAATTTTACTGTGAAATACTGCAAAATTATGTAACATGTCATGAATTTAAAATGATCTTATAATTTACAGAGTATTCAAAAGACAAGAAATGTATGGTTACAGCAAAATATTGTTAAAATTTGTAAGAAAGCTTGTAAGAAAAAACATTACAGTGGAAAAACAGAGGTCTCCGTGATGCACTGCATTTGATGATATTTGTTAATTTTTTACTGTTTCTTTTTTTTTTTTGGTTGTTATGTACAGTATACACTACTATTCAAAAAATGTTGGGTCAAAAAAAAAAAATCAGAATTTAAGAGAAATCTTTTGTAATATTACAAATATCTTTAATATGTGTGTCCCATTACGTAAAAAAAAAAAAGGATAGGATACTAGATAGGATACTTGAGGAATTATGACGACCTGCAGCATTTTCTAAGGTTACAAATGTAAAGCATGCATTCTTTATAACCCTCATGCTAATGCTAATAGTAATGACAACAAATAAAACGTGAAACAACCGCTTCCCAGTGTGATGCCCTGATCTTGGATCAGTGCTGGGAGAGCAGTTTACTCTGTGCACTGGTTTGTTTGTTTGGGTTAAAGCGGGTAAATATCACTGTCCGGTTTGACATTTCCCCTCAGTGGAGAGAGAACAGGAGGAAAGAGACAATACAGGAAGAGAGAGACAGAAAGACAGACAGCAAAAGCGAGACGCGCACTGAGTAGAATACAAACATTGCATAATCAACTTAGCCTCCCCACTTCCTGCCTTTTAATGGGCCTGTCTGACTTTGGTTTGGTGGATGCTGGTCTGCACAGCCCGTCCTGAGAGCAGGTCACTGGAGAGAGAGGGAGACAGACTATTGTCTCGGTTCTCTAATAAAACACTGCAGAATGCAAGGTCAGGAACCAGTTCACTGCATGCTCATTTAAAGGTTGAAGTTCATGTTTCATTTAGAAGGAATGTTCTTACCGCATGAAAACAGAAAATAACATTAAGTTGTCTCTCTGTGAGATGAATTCACTAAACAGTTGCACCACTTTTGTGTGCAATATTTCAGCAAAAAATTAAAAATAAACAAAAGAAATAAAATAACCACTGGCAATCCAGTTTAAAGGGGTCATATGATGCTTAATGTTGACATGCTTTAATGTTCAAAAAACACATTATTTTTCAAATACTGTACATTATTGTAGGTCCTCTATGCCCCGCCTCTCTCAAACGCTTCGTTTTCTACAAAGTCCCTCCTTCCGACAAGCGCAGTCTGCTCTGATTGGCCAGCTGACCCAGTGCATTGTGATTGGCCAAACACCGCAAGCACTCATCGGAAATGTAACACCCCTTACCATAACCGCGAGCTTCACCTTTCAAAGTAAATATCAGTTAATAATGACGTTATCTCTCTCTCTCTCTCACGCGCGCGCACACATGATGCGCAAAACTCCGCATTTTAACAGTCAATAGCAAATACTTAAACTAATAACAAAACAGTAGCTGATTCAGAAGCTCCAGATTGTCATAGCAAAGTCAGAATTACCTCCTCTCCTAGGTTCACGGAACGGTCGTCCATAAAATGCATTGCTGTTCTGTTGTAAGTAATCTTAAAGATTCCTAAATGCATCTACTTCTGGTAGGCCAAATAAAGTGCTTTTGCTTTCGCTTAGAAACACACAGCTTCTCCCTTGACATGGCTGCTTCAACACTAACTGCGGTTACTGAAACCACGCCTTCTTTCTTTGCGTGCACATTTGGGCCGCATTATGCTAATATTTCCACATAGTGAGGTAGATATGTGGGGGCGTATTAGAACGAGCCGTTTTAGGGGGGCGTGGCAGAGTCTTAACTTTGATAAAGAATATCTCTTTGGTTTTGAGACTTTAGTCTTTGCAACTTCAAGGATCTTATCTATGCACAATCAGCTTGTAACACTCCAAAGAGAAAGGAAAACTTGAAAACGCATCATATGACCCCTTTAAGCATAGACAGTCTGCACCATGCATATTTAAACTGAGTAATTGTCATTTTTTTCAGCACAAACACTTTCTATGCGAATGCATGCATTTATAAATTATACTTATATATACTTATATATTTTTAATGCTTTTTAAATAAGTCTCTTATGCTCACCAAGGCTGCATTTATTTGATCAAAAATACAGTAATATTGTGAAATATTATAACAATTTAAATGAACTGGTTTCTGTTTGTATATATTTGAAAATGCAGAAGCCATTTTTTCCAATCTTTAGTGTCACATGATCCTTCAGAAATCATTTTAACTTTCAAAAAGGGTTCTAAAAAGAAACATTTCATATTATCACCAGTGTTCAAAACAGCTCTGCTGCTTAATATGTTTGTTGAAACTACATTTTCTTTTCAGAATTCTTTGATGAATAGACAGTTCAAAAGAACATCATTTATTAGAAATAGAAATCTTTTGTAACATAATAAATGTCTTATTGTCACTTTTTATTAATTTAATGCATCCTTACAGAATGAAGAAGGAAAAAAAAGGCTAAAAGAGACTTGACATGAAAACGTGCACGTTACTATTTCGGGTTTATTTATATCAAGTTTTTCTGTGCTCACGCGAAACTGTCCCATGCGAATGTAAAAGTGTTTTACAAACGTCACAAGGGTTTTTTAGACTTCAGACGCACTGTAAAATTAGGCTGGTAATAGATGTATTCACAAAAGTCAGCACTATTTGCCAGCCGCAATTAACTATTAGCACTGTGGAAAGCAGGTGGTAAACAGAACTTTGTTGAAAAAAAGATGCTTACATAGCTGTAATTCATCATATGATATATACAGACAGCGCATGCAAATAACCCCACTCCCCCGTGTTTGCTGGTTAAAAATGCAGGAAAATGTTTCCCTCATTTCAGGTGTTTGAAAAGCATTTGCTTGCGTTTCTGCCCCTGTGTGTGCGTATGAAATCAAATCTGTCTGATTTGGATATGCATGACTCATCCCAGCAGCCCTAATGAACGCTTGATAAAGAAGAAGAAGAAAAAAATACATGCAATATTGCTTCCTAATGGGCTCTCCGCTGAAATCACTAGCCCACCGTGGGGCTGACTGCTGTCCTCTCTCGGGTCAGAGGCAGACAGAGCTATTAGTGAATGCCCCAGATCAGATAGATTTCACTGAAAGATCATTTCTCCCCCTCATTAGAATTCTATCTTGTGTAAACGCGATTATCTGGGCCCGGCTTTGTTTGTGTCAGAACAGCGCTAAATCAATCACGACACTGTCGAGGACGAACAAAGCATGAATAAATCAAAATATAATGCGGTTTAGAAAATTTGGTTTGGGGAAATCTCCAGATAGCACTGGTGTGAAATGACAGAGGCGCCACACACTTGCCGCAGTTTGAAGACCCGCTGGGCATGTCACCTTATTTTACTGATGATATTAGCTTCAGATTTATTGATTTGTTAAGAACTGGGCATCCGATTTGGTGTTCACATTGGCACACGGCTCTTTGACTGATGGTCAAGGTGTTCACATGTTGATACGATGCTCAAAAACTTCATTCAAATTGGAAGCATGGAAGCCAAATGCAGGTAATCCGATGCTAATTCAACTGTCACTTTGTATTGTGATGAAAGTCAATTGTTTATTCAGTCAGCGTCTACCTTGTATTAACCAAGAACATTCCATTTTTTTCTGATTCATCTGCAATGCAATGCATGAAAATATACGAACATGTGAATAACCTTTGCATTTGGTTTTCACATACAAGTGTAGAAAATATGAATCAATTTTACTCTGTTAAGCCATAAGCAACAAGAGAAGACCTTTATAGCAGCTCCACTGAAGATATTATTTTCATACCTCAACCACTAACACATATTCAAGCTGTTTTCCAAAACACCTGATCCCTTTACCCCACCTGCGCTTAGAGACCCGGTTACCAGGTGCATACGCGGCGTGCATGTGTGTGTGTGTGTGAGAGAGAACGAGAATCCTTTTCCACATGGATCTAATGTCAGCCACATAACCATGATTGATTGTGAGTCGTGGGTCAAAGTGCAAAACTGGGCCAAACTGGGCATTTGGGCATAAATGTGTCTTATGATTGTGAAAAATGTAAAATACAGAAACATGAGTGTAAAATGAAATGTTGCACTATTTTTAGGTCACTAATCAAATAAGCAAATTTTGACACTGACCATGTGCATTCTTTTGTACAGATTCTTGGTTTCAGTGACATTATGCTGATAATGTAATTTGTAATGAAAAAAAGAAAAGAAAAAGAAAATCAAATATTTTCACTAATGATCTTAAACTTTTAGACCCAACTGTATGCACTATAAATAGGGCTGCAGGATTAGGAAATACATAAATAAAACTCACATTTTTTTCTCTTGATAATGTAATGATGAATAATTTTTAATTTTGATTAATAGAATTTACATGAAAAACTATTTTATATTTAGGCCAAACAAAGCTGTTCTTGAATGAATGTTTTGATGTTTTATATATCAATAAATCCAGACATTGCCTAAAGAGTCAACTTCTCACTGGCCCTCTTAGCAGAATAAAAAATAAAAACCCGTTATCAGATTTTGAATAAATTATACACTGAAAGCAAGCAAAGCGTCAATAATAGAATGCTCCCATCTTGTTATGATCAATAAAGCTGTCATTGCAAATTTACACAGCATCATGAGACCTGCAGATCAGCACGAGCTCAAGGAATATTAAATCATGGCAGCCAATTTTTTACTCTATTAATTGTGCAGCTCATATATATGAAGAAATGTGAATTATTTAATGTCAGTTCATGTTTAGGACCCAGTGTTCTCTCCTCTCACTCAAAAACATGGCAAAGATTTAAACACACATGCTGGCATGATGGGACACTGGAGGAATCCAGAGAGCCTGCAGCATTTCCTGTATCCGAGGACACGGGCGTCATGTTTGCATGTTTACGAGCGTTGTAAAAGCCATCCATCTGACTTAGTGTTCAGCTCTGCAGAGCAGGCCTCACCACAGAGAGTGTGGGGTTTTCACACTGCCCTCCACCACATTAACCACTGCCATTCTCTCTAAAGACTACAGCCGAATCTAAACACCTTTCATTCCTGCCTCCTGTACTCTGAAGACACTTGTCACATCCCTGCAGAGGAAAAAAAAACTGGTTCATGCTTATTCAAAGGTTATGGGAAAAGTGAGTTTTGGGGAAGTGAAAAGCAGAGAACTGGAAATGGAGCCGTTTTAGAAAATGATGTGCGCAAATGCTCTCAGAAATCCCAAAACAGGTAGTTTGGGGGGGATGTGAGAGACAAGAAAATGACAAGAAAATGACACATTTACAGTTTTAGCAGAGACTGTGAGTGCTGCTTTCTTGTACAGAACTCACCACTAGTGATGATTGGATTTTGCTATGCAGTTGCAAGTAAGTAATGTAAGTCTATGGGATTTTCCCTACCAATTTTATCATCAAAATGATCTCAAAATATGGAGAAAAAATGTTCCTTAATGTTTTAGTCATTAATAAATTAAATATTCAAGGAATCCCATATAAAGGGATAATTCTAGATCTTGATCTTTTATAATACTGTACATTAAATAGTTTGGCACAACATTGTTCTTTTTACAGTAAATTACACTACTGTGCAAATGATTTCTATTTCAAATAAATGCTGTTCTTTTTGAACTGTCTATTCATCAAAGAATCCTGAAAAAAAAAATAAAAGCAAAAAATCAAGCAGCACAAAAATTTTCAACATTGATAATAATATGAAATGTTTCTTGAGCTGCAAATCAGCATATCAGAATGATTTCTGAAAGATCATGTGACACTGAAGACTGGAGTAATGGCTGATGTAAATTCTGCTTTGTTATCTCAGGAATAAATTACATTAAATTGTCATCATATTTCACAATATTACTGTTTTTTTTTTATCAAATAAATGCAGTCTTGGTGAGCATAATAGATTTGTTTTAAAAATATTAAAAAATTCTTAACGACTCCAAACATTTGAATTGTAGTGTCTTTATTAAGTATAAATAATTAAATAATAATTTATTTATTTTAAATAAAAATTAAATAAAAAGCAAAATATATAAGATTTTATAAAATTAAATAAAGAAATAATACAAACTAATTTTACTATTTTATTAAAAACCTTAATTATTAGTACTAATGTCAAGATAAATTAATTGAAAAGATCATTTTGTGATAGAGTGGTGACATATTTTGAGAATTATCCAACACAAAGTATGAGCAAAAATGATAGCGATGTATGCCTTAGCAAGCGCCACTAAATATAGAGAGTGAGAGAACAAATACAGTAAAAGAGAAGAAAGAAAGAAGGAAACAGAGAGAAAGAGGCACACAGAGAATGTGAGAGAACAATATGTGCTAGCGCCCATTATGTTCGCCAGTAAGTCCAGGGAAAATAAACAGCTTCATTAGCACGTCCTTTATAGAATTTCTCTCTTTCTCTCTCTCCCACACATAGCGTGTGAGCGCCTTGTCTGAAGCACAAACTATCCAAACATAAGACATCAGTCAGAAGCCAGCTCAGTGCTCATAAATACATCAGAATGTTCCAGATACCTCCACGCCGGGCCGCCAAACCCTTACCTGAGAGCCCTCCAGTATGACCTCACCAATGGAACACAAACACTGCAAGAACTGAACCCAAAAACAGTCCAAAAATAACATGTCACACCAGATCATCAGATTTCTCGCAGATTTATCTTGAAAAGGGGGGGTGCTATCTTACATTTCATTTCGATGGTGTGGCATGTAAACAGACAGAGCGCACTGTAATAGATTAAGGATACGTTCACTTCAAACAGTGGAACAATATGGTTGTCTAGTGGTTTGGCCCCTGCTGGTAGATGTCGTAACTACACCATCTGGCTGCAAAAGAGCATCTTCAAAAAATAAAAATGTAATTATTTTAAAATAAATATATTTTAAAATATTTATTAATTCAGAATTTTCAACTAGGTTTCTCCCTTAGTGATTTCTGGCCTCACCACTGACACACATGCCCCATTCAACTGCAAGCAATCAAATCCTCAGAGAGAGTATCGCTCCGTGGCAGCTTGATTTCCCAGTCTCGCAGGCATTAGCGAGTCGAGTGGAACCAAATTTGATGGGTCACCCCAATGTCGCACACACACACACACTCAGGTTTGTATACTGTACAGACCGTATATTCTATTGCCCTACACCAACCCTACCCCTAAACCTACCCCTTACAGGAAACTTTCTGCATTTTTAGATTTTCAAAAAACTTCATTCTGTATGATTTATAAGCTTTTGTACCCGTGGGGACCACAATTTAGGTCCCCACCGTGACACGAGTCCCCATGAGTCTGTGTGTAGTCAGGTTTAAGTCCCCACCAGGATATATAAACCAGTACACACACACACAGCCTGGTCTCTCACACACTGACAGGCCCTATAATTTAGCCTCCCCTTCCATCAGCGCAGACAGTGGGGTGTAAGTACTCTCTCTCACAGTCTCACTGTCAGTGGGCTTGTAAGCACTTTAGTACAGGCCTACATTTTCCCTCAGTCACAGCTAACACACACAGCAATTTAACAAGTCAAGTCACTTTACTGATCAGCCCGTGGGAAAACACATACACAAGACCCTACCCAACAATCTGTCTGTTTATCCCAGGATTTTCAATTCAACATACTTTTTTGGCATGACTGTTGGTGTATAAAATGAAATCAAATAAATTAAAGAGTAAAATAAAATAAATTAAAAAGTAAAATAATAAAAAATATATTTTTAATAATATTTTATATTTTATAACATTTTATACATTTTTAATTACAGGGCAAAAATGTATTGCTTATAATTGCTTGTTATAGTCCTCATTTGCAAGTCACTCTGGATAAAAGTGTCTGCTAAATGAATAAATGTAAATGTAAAAAAAAGAAATAAAATAAATTTTTACAAATAAACTGAAATGTTTACATAAAATATTTTTTAAATAAATTACAAATAATAACAATATATGAAATAAATAATATATGAAAATAAAATGGCAACACAAGCACATGGACAATTCCAAGCCCTTCACTAGCAAACCATCCTGAACTGTGATGTCAAAGGCAGCAGACAGGAAAAAAATAAGACCATATCATGGTTTCAAAAGCCTTTTGAAACAAATACAGCAATGGTAAAACATTCACTATGCTATACTGAAATATTAGTGATATACTGTATAAGTTGCTTCTATATTTATATTGTCACAATACACAGCTGCTTTTGAACAGCTATCAACGGGAAAAAAAATGTTTTTTTTGGAGCAAGATTGTGTAGTTATGGCATCTACCAGCAGGGGCTCACAGGGCCAAACCAAGCAGTCAGACCTTGACCCCTTGCTACATATACCCATTCCCCTTTCAATTTGTTATGTTTCAGTTTTGTGTAGAGTACTGCTTCTTTCTTGTGTCACAGTAAATAAGAAATTGTGCCTGTATCTAAATTTTACCTTCAATTACCATCAGCTAAATCATTCCAGTGTGTAGTGTTATGGCAGCACATCCTTGCCGTGATTCCCAAACCCACACCATTAAGTCTTCCCTCAGGTCACTTTGCTCATGAATAGGGTGAGACGAAGAGAAGAAGAGAGGGAGAAAAAAGAAGAAGAAACGGATTAAGGTCGAGATCAGGATGCCAGCCAAATTGCCTGAAACGCACTCCAAGATCTGACAGAACCCACAGGCTTGAGCTGGGCATGTAGATCAGCAGAACGGAAAGAGCACTGGACGTCCCATGACAGGGAGCTCGTGCATGATGGAGGGGTCATGGCATTACACGATCGTCATCATTATCTACCCCAGCATCAGCATGTTTCCTAAGAGCCTGTGTAATTATGAGAGCATGCAGGCCTGATGGTCCCATCGTGGCCTGTTAGAAAAGCCTGAGTAAGCCGGATCAGGACAACACGCGAGCAAACACACACCTACAGCAGATGGAGACAAGAGAGACGAGGAGAACGACAGAGCAAGTGATAGCAAGTGCTTCATGAAAGTCATACGGGTTTGGAACAACATAAGGGTGAGTAAATGAAGAAAGAGGTTTTTTTTTATTTTAGGGTGTACTATCCCTTTAAGAGACAAACGAGGTTCTTTTTTCTTTCTCAAATAAACAAAATCTGTGCAAGAAGCATAGGTGGATGCAGGTGTGTAACGTTTTTCTGTAAAAGCATACTGCAGATTTGATTTCTTTTATGTCTGATGTTTTAATAACGCTACACCTGTTTGAGAAAATCTTCAGTTCACAGCAAGTTTCAAGAGGAACCACTTGTGCAAAACACAGTTATTCCACAGGCTCGTGTGATCCACTTACTAGATAGTAAGTACAGAGAGAGAAATAGAAAGATGGAAAAGAGAAGGGGAGGGAGAGAAAATCGATGAGGCGCTATTTTTGAGCTTTAAACCTGGATATCAATACATGCACGGCTCCTTTTCAAGGCTGAATGCATTATCAGAAGGCTGGCTACGGCTGCAGAAATATTCCTGACTTTAGAGTGCACAATATCACCCCATTCTCACTCTCTGCCTTTCATTTCTCAGAAGAAGCCTTTTCTTTTTCAGGTGAAGGGATATTTCACCTGAAAATAAAATTTCTGTCATCATTTACTCTGCCTTGTGTTGCTCTAAACCTGTATGACTTTCATGGAGCACAAAAAAATAGATGGTTTAAAGAATGTACACTATATATTAAGTCGTCTAGAGTCATAAGATTGATTTATGTCAGGAAAATTATTACATTTAAGTCTTTACTCTCCTTGGTGTGTTAATAAGAGGCATAGCGATACCTATTTCATTAAAAAATATTTTTGAAGCATCATTTGATTGTCGTTTGAGCAGCACAACTGTTTTCAACATTGATAATTATAAGCAAATCAACATTTTATTTCTGAAGGATCGTTTGACACTGCAGACTGGAGTAATGCTGAAAATTCAGCTTTGCATCACAGGAATAAATTACATTTTAAAATATATTTAAATAGAAAACAGCTATTTTTAAATTGTAATAATATTTCACAATATTACTGTTTTGATCAAATAAATGCAGTCCTGGTGAGCCAAAAAAAGACTTCTTTCAAAAACAATAAAAAATTTAACTGACCCCAATCTTTTGAACGGTAGTCTATATTCATATAATATACATTATTCTATATTTTATTCAGACCAATCAGATTTCAGTGTGGACGAGGCCAGGAAAACGCTACAGAAATAGAAACCAAGTGACAGAAAAATGCTCATTGCTAGTCGTGGTCGCAGCTGGTTAGTAACAACTCAGATTTACATGGAAGACATTTTTATCAGTTGTCACTTTATCATGTCGCACCAGGTTAAGACACGGTGTAAAGGTAAAGACAAGACTGAGTTGACCAGCAGTCTGTTAGTACTGAGAAAATAGAGAGAGAGACTTTAAGGGAGAGAGAGAGAGGTATAGATGAAATCATCCATCATCCCTCTGTACACTGAGCCGCACGCTACACCCCACAAATCACACAGCAACTGCCAGAGTTGCAGGCTGCCCTCTCCAATCTCTCTCTTCCTATTCTCTCTCTCTCTCTGTCTTGTCAGTTGCTTTTACACCCCCTCCCCCCTCTGCCTATGCCTCCTTCAAACAGAAAACAGACAGATACACACACACACACACACACATGCATCCAACAGAAATCGCATATTCTCTCTCTCTCTCATCCATCCTAACCTCTCCAGCTCTGTTTCTGTTGCCTTTGCTCGCCTTTTCTCTAAGCGAAACAAGAAAGCTCCGCAACAGCAGGGGAACAAACACCAAGTACAGGTACATTACTGAGGAAAATACCCTGAGCTTTGCACTATTACACCATTAAACAACACTGTTTACACATTTGGGTGTGCGCCTGTGATATAAAGTTTTTGTCATCACCCCCCCCCTGCCTATGCCTCCTTCAAACAGAAAACAGACAGATACACACACACACACCTACATGCATCCAACAGAAATCGCATATTCTCTCTCTCTCTCATCCATCCTAACCTCTCCAGCTCTGTTTCTGTTGCCTTTGCTCGCCTTTTCTCTAAGCGAAACAAGAAAGCTCCGCAACAGCAGGGGAACAAACACCAAGCACAGGTACATTACTGAGGAAAATACCCTGAGCTTTGCACTATTACACCATTAAACAACACTGTTTACACATTTGGGTGTGCGCCTGTGATATAAAGTTTTTGTCATTGTTAAAGGCGACAGAATTTACTTAATAAATGTCTCTGGTCTTTCTGAGCACGGCTGTTAAGTGTTTGTTACTTTAAAGGAATATTCTGAGTTCAATACAAGTTCAATCAGCATAATGTCGAAGACCATGGAAAGTAATTTTGAATTATTTCCCATCATTTTCTTTAAAAATAAGCAAAAAGGGAATTATAGTAAGGCACTTACAGTAGAAGTGAATGGACCATTTTTTGGAGGATATTAAGCAGAAATGTGAAGCTTTTAATTTTTTAAAAGCGCTTATATTAATTGTGACCCTGGACCACAAAACCAGTCATAAGGGTCAATTTTTCGAAATAGAGATTTATACATCATCTGGAAGCTGAATAAATAAGCTTTCCATTGATGTATGGTTTGTTAGGATAGGACAATATTTGGCCGAGATACAACTATTTGAAAATCTGGAATCTGAGGGTGCAAAAAAATCAAAATATTGAGAAAATCACATTTAAAGTTGTCCAAATTAAGTTATTAGCAATGCATATTGCTAATAAAAAATTAAGTTTTGATATATTTACAGTAGGAAATTAACAATATCTTCATGGAACATGATCTTTACTTAATATCCTAATGATTTTTGGCATAAGAAAAATCAATAATTTTGACCCATGAATATTGCCACAAATATACCCCAGCGACTTAAGATTGGTTTTGTGGTCCAGGGTCACAATTCATCGGCTAAAACTTGTATTGTGTGAGCTGTTTAAATCATTTTTACATTCGTTTTATTGTTTACAACATCATTTTTTCATGGCAACAAAGTTGTGAAATTGAATTGAAATGGTTAGTAAACAAATTTTTCATTTTAAAATAATTTAAACATTCATATGGTTTATGTCTTGTGGCTATACTTTGAAACTTTGAGAGTATTTTAACGTTTACAGATTGGCCCTGTTTACTTTTTTGGAAAAATGAGGGACAAGTGGAAATGAAATTTGGTTGTAATCAGCATTATGCCACAAATGCTGTCAGTTAAGATTTTCTTTTAAAGAAATCAGCAAATCTAATAACACATTTGGCATTTGAAATGATTTTGGAATAAGGCCAAAAAATAATGCCAACCAATAATATCACAGCCCACTTTTTACAACCCAATTTAATGTGGATAGATAAAATCAACCTCATATCTCACTAATATTTTGTATCGCTCTGATATACGTCAGGTAATGTAAGTTAAATGTGTTCTAAATGCTGTCTTCAGTATAAATGTTTGTCTCTAGTATATGCAGTACATTCTGCTGCCCTCTGGGAACTGTTTTCCTCAGGCACACCAGGCTTAAATTAAACCTTAATCAACCTATAAATCAGATCCTGTCATATGAAGCTGATGAGCAGAGCGACTCAAAGTGGGGGGATGTGTGCTTCCTCACACGAGAGCTTTGGATCGCACTGAGCTTAGGGGTTTAGTATATATCTAAAGCTTGACATGGTGAGTGAGACAGGTGTAATTTTGATAAATCAGAAATCAGAACAACATATTAAATATTTAAAAGGACAGTTCATAAAAAAAAGAGATTTCTGTCATCATTTACTCATGGGTTTGGAACAACATGAGGGAGAGTAAGGGATGACAGAATGTCATTTTTGGCTGAACTATTCCTTTAATATACAGCTATATGGAGAGAGACTTCATAGCAATATGATTTTACTGTGGACAGAGCTGTGAAAATAGACAACAAAATGTCAAGTTGATTGTCACTTTATCGCTTTGCACCTGGTTAGGACACAATATTGTTAAAACACACTGTGTTGTTGACACTTGCCTGGTACTCCTGGTGGGGTTTTGAGGAACTTTCCGTTGAAATGTTGAATCACCACATCACATTTCTCGGTGGACTCCATTCTGTGACAGAAAGAGAAGCGAAGAGAAACACACAGCATGAGGCAATCAGAATTAAAGTCGACGGTCATGACCGCAGTGAAATCACATTGAAAACTGAACAGATTTAGCTTTTTAAAACTAAAAACTTTCTTCAGCTATGGACATTTTTGGCCCTGTGGACTTGTAGAAAATGAACTCTATTAAAACACTCTTTTCATACTTTCACTACTTTAATTGGTCTACTAACAGTTTCCAGCAGTGGACATAAATTCATCACAGGAAATGGACTGTCTTTTTTTTTTCTTTTCTCCAGAATCAACACATGCAATTTCCACCATATTTAAAAGAATGTATTTTAATTTGGTTTGATAACCTTATGCAGTTGAAATGAAATGGTTGACTCCATTATGAGGCTAATCTCATAGCTAACATTTTATGAATAATAAATACACCGATAAATAATATTTTCACACTTTTGAATAAACTGACAAATGTACAGCAACAGCATGATTAGAAATTATGCAAAATAACAACGTTCTGCTCACAAGTGAAATTTACCTCGATTTTTCTTTGTTTTCTCCACATATTACATGTCTCATATTTCATATCAACCCGTTCTTCACTGACACGTCTAGTCTCTTTGGTCTACAAGTACAATAACTTTTGACAAAGTTATGAAAAATTATGATGGACAATAAATAAATAAACAGAAATTACTTACATTTATTTCACTATGTTTATGTTTTAATATAAAATTTATATAAATATAGATTTATAGAAAATATATATATAGAGAAATATATAGAAAAATAAGATTTTTTCCCCTATTATGACTGAAAGTCTGTGTCTATAGGTTCAAAGGTAAACCAATTAAAACTGAATAAACTGATAAATAAGTCTCATTTAAAAAGTGCCCAAATTAATGATGAAGGCATGACAAAATGTTCCCAGTTTGAATGTGATCTTCATATACTGTACAAAAATAGGTTGAGATCTATTAGTTTTAACCTCTGGGATGTTAAAGCTCCTGTAATTGAAGAAACATCCAATTTAGAGAATGAGAGGAGAGGGGTAGAGCGAGAGTAAGAGGGAAAATAAAGAGCGGCAGGGGTGTTATATAGTGTTTGTTTCGGGCTGCTGGGAGTCTTGATTTAGTCTGTGCTCTCTGGAGTGGCTCCTCTCCTGTGTGCGGCCCCATTCAGCTCTGCTCACCCAATCATGGCTGAACGGCTAATTACCTGGCTGGCACACTCGTACACACACACACAGCCTCTGCTGGGATCTCTTACATAGCCACTGACCCTGAAAACCAGCCAACCCTCCCCACACGCGCCATACAAAAGAAGGGGGAGAAAAGCAGGAAAAGAAAGAAACTAAGGGATGTTTTTATATGTATCCTCTTGAACAAACTTTCTGGCTAGTCTTGCATATGCCAAAGAGAGTGTCGGTTGTCAAGGTTACCTGGCAAAGCCGACCCCTCGGCTGACCCCGTTGGCATCTCGGAGTATCCGTGTGGAGATGACATGTCCGAAGGGCTTCAGCATGCTCTCCAGCTCTTGTTCATCCATTGAAACCGGGAGGTTAGAGATGTACAAGTTAGTGGGGTCCTGCTCCTGTTGCTGTGAAGAGAACACACGCAGTCAAACATTAGAAATGTCAATCATCATGGAGTCACACATATTCAGACTTCAAATGATCTGCATAAACTCTGGTTGCAAAAGACGACCCATTTAGATGGGATGTGGCCTTCAGAGTGATATATAAATTGACCAGGAGCGTGTAAGACTCAACAAAACATACAGTACAGGTGAGGATACCTTGTTTACAAAGTGTCTCAGACAAAACAACCATCCTATGCGTGTTTTGGTCTGATCTTCCATGCTGCTTTTGTGACTGGTGACATGAGAAACCCAGGATAGAGAGGAGACTGAAAGAGTGAGTTGTTAAAGCTGAAAGCTGTGTAAATGAAGAATACGAAATGCTGGAGGGCCTTAGCTGGCTACATCTCTACCTGTCTCTCACTCACGCACTGGTGGAATCCATTGTTGTGTTGATGGCCTCTTCTAGAGACACTGTGAGGCTAGCTAATGGGGGTCTGAGAGGATAGTGCACACGATACAGACACTGTATGCCAGTTATTGAAGGGGTTTAGATGTGCGTGTGTGCAAAGACCAAAATGAGCAGCATTAAAGCACTTGCACACTAAGAGAACATACTGCATCTGTCTCTTTGAAGCCCAGGCTAAAATGTGCAGAGGAAAAATCACACACTGTAAAGAAAAAATGTAACTTACATAAAATCTCAAATGATGTTCGATAACATTCTGTAGTGGAAATGATATTTAAAACATTTCTGGAATAAGACTGGCAACTCTTGCAAAGGCTAATTTCATAGCTAGCATTATATGTATAAAACACACACTTTTAACACTAATAATAAGTATTTTTGGGGGAACCAAATCTGCATATTACAGTATTTCTGAAGGATCATGTGACACTGAAGACTGGAGTAATGACTGCTGAAAATTCAGCTTTGACATCACAGCCAAAATTATATTTGGAAATATATGAAAATAGAATTGTTTTTTTTTTTTAAATTGTATTAATAATATTACATGCACTATTCAATATGACTGTTTTTACTCTTTTTGATCAAATAAATGCAGCCTTGGTGAGCATAAGAGACAAAAAAAAAAAAATCTTCCTGATCCCCAAATTTGTGAAAACTATTTTAAACAGTTTGTTATTAGTAGCTAATATGTATTATATAAAAAAAAAAACACGACATTTTTTAAGGTGTAGTATCCACTGCATGCGATGGGCTGTGAATTTATAACAGAAACAGAGTAAGAGAAAAAGAAGTGAAACAGAAAGTGTTGATGGGCTAGCTGAAAAGGAGTTATCTGACATGTGTGCGTGTGTGCAAATATTCCATTTGTGATGTGTGAGGCCGACCCTGCAGGAGACCATCACTCTTTTATTAAGTGAAAGTGATTAAAAGAGCAACTGTAGTCTCCTCACACACCAGATGTTCTCTACGCTCTCATTCACTTGCTGAGATCCAAACTGGTTATTGAACACCCCACGCAGAGCATTTCAAGTGCGACATCAAACGCTGTTTGTAAGGGTGTTCTTAAAGCTGCCTAAAATGACCGCTATGGTTTTAAACTAAATAATAAAACTGCAAAAAATGTTAATAAGAAATAATAAAAAATTCTTAAAATATTTAATCATGGAAAGTGCAAACAAACAACAGCATATAAAGCACTATTCGGAAGGTAATTGTTTCTCAGGGTGACATCCAATAAAGAACAATTTGTACGGCTCCTCAGTGATAAAACTCATGCATCTGGATGACTATCGTTACAGAAGCACCAATGTGATCTCATTAGTACATACACTTATGTTTTTAACATTTAGATAGACTTGATATCAGTAACCTGTGACGCAAACATTCTGGTTTAATATGATTTCTTTCTTCCTTTTTGAAGAAAAGGAAACGGACACTTCTATATAGCAAAGAGGCATTCAATTGATCAAAAGTGAACTTTCTGTTTATTATATAAACAAATATTAAGCAACTGTTTTCAACATTGATAATGACAAATGTGTCTTGAACAGCAAATCAGCATATTAAATGATTTCTGAAGGATCATGTGACACTGAAGACTGGAGTAGTGATGCTGAAAATTCAGCTTTGCCATCACAAAAATAAATTTAAAAGAAAACAGTTATTTTAAATAGTAATATTACTGTTTTTTTGATTAAATAAATGCAGCCTTAAATAAATGAGTCCCTGCTAAAATGACAAAACTTCAGAAGCATAGCCTATAATTTTCTCCTGGGAAAAAAATATTGACATTTCCATTTATAATTGGCAATAAAATCACAGATTAACACCAGCACATACTGAAATTATCTCATATCTCTATGTAAAACACTTACAGTCTAATTAAGCTCCAAAACTGAATGTAAGTTGAATCCTAAAAGCAAGTTTACTCTGGAAATACCTTCAGTGCCACCGCTTTAAAGGGCTACCTGCTTCCCAGGGGGCGAGGGGTTAACGTTTCAAATTGGACTCCACCCTCATTCTCAGCCTGAAACATCTATTTAATTGTATTAGAGAGCCAAAGCCTCAGAAATACAAAAGAATAAGAGCTCAGGGAAAATATCTCATAAATGTGTCACTCTCGTCAAAGCTGAGAGCTGGGAAAGAGTGACAGGCAGAGGGATTACATCTGTGATGTGGATGGGAAAATATATTTGGAATCTCAATATAAAGACGAAGGGCTGCTAAAGGACGGACGTGGTGAGATGTATGAATGATTTATGAATATGAAATGAAAACACCGGCCCTTCCTTCAGGCCCCTGAACAAGACTGAAAACAAAGCTGTGTGTGTGTGTGTGTGTGTGTGTGTGTGTGATATATACCTTCAAGGATCAGTATGCTTCCAAAATGATTCAGTGTGGAGGACAAGGCCATGTTTTGTTCCTTGGGTTCTGTTTTGAAACCTTAGATGAACATATTTATGTGGGTCTTCGTCATAACCCGAGGACACAATGTCTCCAACGCTCTCTTTTTCTCTATGTACTGTAAGCTCTAATGCCTTTCACCTTACAGTATATGAAAAGTGGTTTGGTCTAGGTCATGGTGAACAGAGCTACTGAATTGATCAATTATACTCTTCAGAGTCTGCATTTGAAATCCAAAATGAGACTATTTACTAGTTATAGATGATGGGCAAAAACAAATTAGATGCAGGGAAAGGTATACTATAAAAATGTATCTGTTCATTCAAGTTACTTATACAATTATGACGTGGAGCTGAGTACATATGAGCAACTGTTCTCTCTCTCTCTCTCTCTCTCTCTCACACACACACACACACACACAAACACACACACACATTTCTCAATATTACCATTATTAGTTTATAAAGCAGTATAAAGTCACAAATTAACTTCTACAGTAGAGCTAGGTTTAAATTAATTTTAAAAAGTCATTTAAAAGGAACATAAAAAAACAGAACAGAATAGAACAAATATTTACTTTAATTGAACAGAATAAAATAAAGTTTAAATGAAAAACGTATTCTAATAGTACAGAAGAAAATAAAGTGTAGTCAATTTAACAAATATATAAAAAAGTTGCATAAAATCATATTTACTCTAATAGTATGGAAGATAATAAGTTAATAAACATTACAGAATAAAGTAAAACATTTAGAGAATAAATAATATAAAAATATAATAAATAAATAATTGTTACAGAAGTCCATTTAAATAAAAATATCCAAATTAGAACAGAAATAATGCATTTTAGTTATGTATTAATCACATTATATATTTATAGATTATCAAAAAAATTATGCTCTGAAATGATGAATTGATTATTTTCAGGAAATAAAGATTAAAAACACAGAGGCTTTTACATAAAGTGTTTGTTCCTGGCCTGCAGTGTTAAAAAAAAAATAAACAAAAAGAAAGAAAGAAGGAATGAAAAAGTTTATTGTCACCACAGGGACTAAGTAAAAAGCAGTTTTCCGTATGACACAGTGCAACAAACAGCCAGAGTTCGTTCTGTCCTTGCTGCTGCCTTTCCCAGAACTGAGCGATGGGGATTTCAGCAAGCATCTGTGAATGTCATACCAATCCACAGCTCACCTAGACCTCTGTGTCTCCTGTTGGACAGCTCTGGCACCGCTCAAAACATCACGAAACAGTCCGCACGCTCTCTTTTATTCTCTCTAACAGGAGCTCAGCAAAAAAAGACCACGCTACATTCTCACAGCTACTGACAGAGAAACATGCCACTCTCGCTGATGGCTCTATAAATAGTTTTTAAATGCTTAATGAATGTAACATAAATATTTAATAATATCTAAACTGTTTGGAGCCCATGAGTCTCGTTACGGACTTTATCTGCAGGAGAAGTGCAGAACCTTTCATGCAAACTAATGCATCTGCATGGACTGTCTATGGTACGTCTGAGAATCTGCCATTGCAAGTTTGAGACAGGTGTCCAGGTGCTGTCGAAGCTCTACACTCAATATTTCTTTCGGGGCTGTACTCGCAATGGTCCACGATGCTGAAAGCAGCACTTCAGAGTTTCAGCATTCAAGAGAGAGGAGAGATTAAACAGGGCTGGGAAGCTCACACACATTCCCACCGCCTGCATTACAACCAGAACTAACAGCCCAGCCAACGGGCCTGTGCTCAGCTGATTAGCCCATAGGGACAGAGTGCTCTAGTTGGAGCTCTGCCAGCGAAGGCCAAAGGGAGGGATGGGAAAGAATAGAAGGCCTAGAAGAACCATTAGGATGTTACAATGACGGTTGTTTAAAAATGAATGATAAAATCGATACCATCTTTCGATTCACACTGTGGGACCATATAAAGAGTCGTTTGTCACTACACCAGCCAGGTGATCAATTTCCATCTTATTCCCTCTCTTGAAATGATGTCGCTGCATGATGCCTAAACATAGCCAGAAGGAAGTGCTGGAAACTGAGAGGTCTTATTCAGAACAAGTATAAATAAATATATATATATATATACATATACATATACATATATATATATATATATATATACACATACACATACATACATACATACATATATATGTATGTATATATAAATGACATATACTGTATATTGCATTCTGCAGCCGGAACAAACCTTTCCGGAAAGTTCGCTTTGGCAAGCCGTTTCGAACTCCCAAAACGAACACAAAAGAAACTTTGTTTTGGCCGGATTTTGTTCGAAATGACGTCACATCAGTTTGTTCTTCGATTTCGCTTGAAGTATATCAGGGCCTTAACTGTCCCAGCTCTCAGCTTTGATGAGATTTAAGTAAATCTACGAATATCTAAATTATATATTTGTTATTTTTAATATAATACTTTATGCTTAAAATGATTTGCCAAATATTGGTGATGTAAAAAAATTTTTTTTTTTTTTTTTGCTGTGCTGGTGCTTATGCTGAAGGCACAGTTTGTGTGTTCCTTCTACTTCTCTCTCCACAAATGATTTCCCACCTCTTCTCTACTTTCACTGTCAATAATAATTCATCACAAAAACCCTTAAACTCAACAGCATGATGTTTTGTTTCAGAAACCGTGACCTTGGACCAACCTGAGGTTAAATGCCTTGCTCAAGGATTCAATAGTAATAGCACATCTTTCACTACTAAGCTGTACTACCCCATATACGCTACAGAAAAGCCAGCATGTCAAACAACGGCCACTCAAAAGCAACAGACACTCTATTCTCTGACAAATCAGAGTAATTTGCAGGCCTGAGTGACAGGCTTCTGTGACCACTGGGTGGCTAACAGGGCTGGTAAAAGATGAAACCTAACTAATGCTATAGATTGCCACTAAATTGATGCCTGCAGTCTTAATTGGAGTTGCCATCAACAGCTGTTGCAATTTAGAGTTAATCACCGCATCAGGGCTGCTGCTCATTTTAAGAGGATGGAGAAAAAAAATGGGCAGTGATAATTGCAACTGCAAGTGGAAATGATGAGTTTTTACCAGAAAAAGAGACAAGAGTGGATTTTAAGTGGGCACATCCTTCAACATTCACAGATATGGATGAAAAAAGTATGTGTGTGCGCCAGGTGAGGTCTTATTGTTGCTGAAAGTGCAAAGGTGCTGAGACTGTCAGTGTCTTCAGTGCAAACGCAGCTGAATCCCAAAATGGAAAACGCAAGTCTACTGTAGCAGCGTGGTCGCTGCAGTGGGATATCACGCATTCCAGCCTGGTTATTCTCCCTCTCCTGCTGTTTTTCAGGCAGGGTTTTTTCCTTTTATTCCCTCTCTCTCTCTCTCTCTCTCTCAAAGGTCTCTCCACAGCTAAAGGAACGACCACCATAAAGATTAGCAGCCCATGAACTGAAAACATGTCTGTACAATCACCCACAATCATTTATATAGTACCTCACAAGCTCCGTTTCAAAACCTACCTACATGGACAGCTGCCTTATAGGGCAGCATTCTAAATGAAACAGAACCCTTATAAGTGAGTGATTTGGAATTCTCTACAAGCACAACTTCTGTTAGAAAATAACACTTCATAAGCTGAGTGCACTGAAAACTCAATTCAGTAAGAGGTATGACGCAATAATCTGAAAAGCATAATTATATTCATCAAAAATTAGTTGGTCTTACACATACTCTATAAACTAGTCAGGGTAAAATGGTAACTTTTAGTAATTTTAAATATTTATTTTTATTATGGATACATTTCTGTATTAAATGAGTAAAGGCAATCAATTTCTCTTGCTTTGTACGCTATCTTGGATTTTTTTTTTCTGGGCTCATTGCAATGCATTCTGGGATTGATTTCGTCACATGCTGACTTAGAATTTGGTGAAAACAAAAAAGGTGTGTCCCATTTTGCACACTTCTGCACATTTTGATGCCATTTTGAAGGAGCTAAATGTACTAATTATTATTGTTAAATAAAACTAAAACTATTAAACACATATTTGTTATTTGGAATAAAGCTGAAATAATATAAATATTATATGAAAACCTTCAACTAAACAAAAATTAGAATTAGATTAGAATTAGATGTTGCCTTGACAACGACCTGAAATAAGCATTGCAGTTCTAACTGGAAATACATAAACACTAAAACTATAACTGAAATAAAAAGAAATTAAACCTAAATGTTATTTGAAAAAAGAAACATGAAAAATAATAAAAATCACAAAACAAAAGGTCTAAAAATTTAACTAAAATGAAATGAATACTATTATTTAAAGAAAACCCTAAAAATAATAAAAGACAAAAGCACACAACAAAATGACTACAAAATAAACTAAAATTAAAAGTGAACATATAAAAGTTCATGTAAAATTTATAAATAAATACTATAATATTATATAAATACAAAAAATAAATAAATGCAAAACGTTATTTTCTTCAACTGGAAAACAGTAAATGCTTTCATATAGTAAAGAAAAAACTGTTCATACACTAGATGGGCTAGTACACAGTACATCGTTTCAGATTCAGTGAAGATGTCTTCTAAGGCAGCATAATTAAGTTCCCCACCTACACTGTAAAAAATGACTGTGAATTTAACGGTAAAAGACTGTAAAAATGCTACAGTAAAAACCTGTTAAATGGTTAACGGTAAATTCCCCTACTATATACGGTGAAAAACTGTATTGGACATTACATGTATTGGACATTAATTTTACGGTAGTATACCGTATTTGGAAGTGAAATTTTTACCACAGCTGCCGTTTTTTTACCGTAAATTTTACGGACTTTTTTTTACAGTGTACCAGAACAGACTTTTCGTCAGTAATGCTCCTACGATGCCCTAAAAAGCTTGCTAGGTTTATGAACAGAGCGGCAGTCTGTCTTTCACACATACACACACTTGGGCTCAGGAGCTTGTGGCTCTCCTCCCCATGGCACCCATCCATCACTCTCATTTTTCAACAATGTTTACTGGGAGCCAAATTAATTTATGATGCATTACCTTGTTAAAGAGGCCTAACCAGAGGGGCCACATTTGTTGCTTGTGTGACTCACTGTGTATTTGTGTGATGAATTTGTGCATGTAATTCGGTGTATAATGTTTATAAAAGATTAGGTGTGTTGTGCTCCGTGCATGTTTGTGTGTTTAACCTGCTTTACAAAAATTGGTTAACAATTCAAAAGGGTTGTGTGTGTGCGTCTTTAGCGATGCATTTAGTCTGGAGTAATCCATCACAAAGCCATAGCGGCCGATCCAGAGCAGTGCTGTCTGTCATGAGGTAGAGCAGTGAATTATGGGTAGCAACAAACACAGGCTGCCAGTAAGGCTTGAATCAATCTCAAAGAACTCAATCTTGAAAAAAACGAAACAAAACTAAAACTAAACAAGCAAAACAAAGTCTATCAGATATTTAGTGCCTTTGTAACCATTCGGTTTAGAGTCTGACTGGACGGCAATGTTAAACGTGCTGTTCAAAAAAAAAAAAAACCCAGTGAGCTGCCTTTGTAAGCAGCATTTTAAGGCATCACACGAGCACTCCTGACGTGAAGGACATTTCAAAACGTAAGCAACTTTTACGTGGCTTTTTTTTTTCTTGTTTATTGTTTACGCCAAAATCAGCATCTCAGGTATCTTTTGCAGAGAATGCAATCTCAGAATGCACTCCAGTGAGCGGCTGATAAAACAGGAGAAATTGCTTAAAATATACTTGATAATAATAAAAATGATAAAAAATTGCAATTTATTTAATATTTAAAGGTAAAAAATCTATTTTGCTCAAAATGTTAGAGTACTATGTATAAGTGGACACAAGTTAAAATGATGACACTAAAAAAAAATGACAAAAAAAAACATGATTTACATCATTTACCAAAAATACTACGGAAGTCAATGGCAACCAGCAACTGTTTGGTTCCCAACATTCTTCAAAAAATCGTTTGTGTTCAACAGAAAAAAATTAATTCATGCAGGTTTGGAAAAACGCGAGGGTGAGTGAATGAAGACAACATTTTCATTTTTTTGGGTAAACTATCCCTTTAATAATTTAAGTAATTCTCACAAGATTAATTAAATTTCCATCATATATAAAATACATTATATTTAATATATCCATATTTTTACACACACACACACACACACACACACACACACACACTTTTTTCCACACCTAACATTTTTAATTAATAAAAAACTGAAAATTAATTAATTACAAAAATGCTATTTTAATGACTATATAATATATATATAATAATCTATTGGCATCTATTATAATTATTATTCTTTTAACATTTCTAATTAAATCATGTAGTTTCATTTCAGTTAGGATGCTGCTATAGAAGGCAGCTGCCTGTGCGTGCAGTATAGGCTCACTAGGATTTGGAACAGAGTTCAAGTCTGAAACCCCTGATATAAAATGGTAAGAAAGAACAGATTTGAATGTGGGGTGGTTATTTTATGAGCTACCGGCAAGAAGTGGTTCTACGTAATGCGCATATGATTATGTTTGACCCTATACTGAACCGCAGTCATGGATAAGACTCAGCATTAAAAATATGCCCTAAATGTTCCCAGATAAATAAAAAAGAGAGATAGAGGGGAGAGCGAGAACAGGCAGAAATCATTCTGACAGCTCTGGGTGAGGGACTGCATCAGAAAGCGGCTTTAGCAGCGGCATCTTGGTGAACAGATGTGGGAACATTTAAAAAACGAGACCCTGGGAGGCCGTTTATTTGATGTATTACATGGGACACCGGCAAAAAAGCAATTCTTGTTCAGGAGAACTAAATGAAATGATTTCCTAAAGTGAATAATAGGTTTTTCTTACAGAAAGGATTATTTCTTTGGAATTATGCTATTGAGATTTTTCTATTTTCTTAGTTTCTTACTGTGAAAGTGTGCAGCGCCTCTATGGCTAAACCATATGGGATTGTGTGTGTGTTTGTGTGTGAGCCACAAGGACAGTAAAACCTGAAAATCACCTGCAGCAGACAACGGCCCCCACGAGGAAAGCAGCTTAATAAACATACTAAATAATTTCTTAATGAAAATCTAAAAAATGCAGAAAGATAAGGGTGCAGGTAGATTCTATCCTGTAGAAAGTAGAATGATCTCTGAATAAAAATGTTCTATAACAATAGAAGACAGCCAAAAGTCCCACTTTGTTTGCGTGTGTTGATCTATGTGTCTTTGATGACTGACTTATTTTTACATGTATTCAAGAACCAAATGCAATGAAAACTAAATTTTGGTTACTGAGGACGATCATCCAGGGGGGTGCAGATGTGAATGAGAGAGCTGTATTTTATTTGACACTAATGATGCTGTGAGGGATGAAAGTACAGTTTGCTAAATATATCAGATAATCATGTAATAATCAAATAAACAGAAGATTCTTGAAATGAGGATTTGACCATACCAACTTCCAACAGTTAAGATAATGCAGCTGTCATTGATATCTGATTCATATACAGAGACACATAAATAAATACATAAATAAATGTATTTATTAATTATATTATTTAAATAATTATTTATATTATTTATAAAATACTAAAATAATACAAATATACATATGTATATTTAGATGTATATTTATGTTTAGATATTTATAATATTGACATCATATTAAACATTAACATGACACTAAATAATATTAAAATACCATGATTTATAATTATTTAACTGATATTTAATTATACTTAAATATAATAATTTTTATCAAATTTTAAAAATAGATATTAATAAATTGTAATAAAATACAATTTCATTAAATACAAATGTTCATATTGATGATGAACTACCTATGGTTTATTTTGTAGCTCACCCTCACTTTTCTCATGTGTGGTGCTGGGTTCCACTCTGATCTCATACTGTCTCATGTGGCTATGAAGTTACTACACATGACATCACAAGCCAATAATACGATATTGTTTCCCATCACAGCATCCCAAAAAGCTGCCAAAAAGTGAAACTGTGTCTTTAATGGTTTTGTTATGGTTGTTGTGAGATCATACGGCTAGTGAACCTGTCACCACTGCTCTGACTCATAACTTCTACTACACATACTCACGGCCTCCAAAACACACCCTTCCTCCTTGTCTGGGGGCTGTGATCAAGTCTAATGGAAGTCAGCTGGGGCTGGATGTAATTGGGCAGGAATGCAGACTGGGCCGCGAGGCGTCAGGACCTTTCCACACCACATCAGATGGTGGGAGGAGTGGTAAAGGCGGCCTGGCCCGGACCTGGGCGAGGAGGGCGTCTGCTGGGGAACTGTGCTCTCTGCGGACCCTTCTTATCCGCTCCGTGACTGAAACAACATGAGAGAAGCATCTGGCCGGACGCCCTGTTCCAAGCGTGCCTCGCAAATAGCGTAAAGCCTTGGCGAAATGTAGTCAAGTTATAGATAGTGTAACAGTGACTGAATTGCCTTTGGCACATCCAAAGAAAGGTCAGCAGCCTCTGAAGAGCTATTCAGATCACAGAACCGACAAAAACGGAGCAATTATGAGAACAGTTCTCACATTCAGAGAAAGCTAAAAACACTATTTCAACTATAGTCTTGGCTGCTATAGTTGCCATACTTATATTGTTTTTACAGTAGCACAATATATTCCAATTAAATGACAACTGCATACAGTGAAGGGAACATATATGATTTATTAGGCTGCAAAAAATTTAAATGCAACTGGTCTCAGATCAGCCTTAAAGGACTATAATTACACAGAGTTTGACTCAAGTTAATTTCCCAGTGTTCTCCCAGTGATCGACAGAGTAACAGAGCACCAAATCCCTTGAGCTCGACACTTTTAGAGGCTTAGTAAATGAGCGGCTGATTTTATCTGTAAATGTAATACAGCAGGAAGCAAAGGCTCTTAGAGGGAAGGAGCATGGCTAAGCTAAATAGGAAAGTACACCTGAGGATGTGTTAGTGTTGGATGCAATGTGATGTAAAGAACAGGCCGACGGGCATCTCTGCGTTAACACTTTGTTCTAGATATTTTAAACTGACACGCATATATTGTGCGCTAGGTAGTGCTGCAAAGATCATGGCTACACTCTTAAAAATAAAGGTTTGAAAAGGTTTTTTTTTTTGCTGCAGCAATTTCCATAGAAGGAACATTTTGGTTGCCCAAAGAACCTTTCAGTGAACAGTTTTTAGAACATTTAAAAAATCTAAAAAAGAACTGTTTGTGCAATGGAAAATTTCCATGAATTTGATAGATGCCAATAAAGAACCTTTATTTTTAAGAGTGTACCTGCCATATACCTGAAGTTTCCAATAAAAGTCATGAGAAACAATCATACTAATACAAGCTATATATGTTCCATATGTACCAGCAATTAGATGAACACAGCACTTTTTAATATCTTAATATCTTTGTTACATAAAATACAACCTAAAAAGTAGCTTGAGCACATTTTAAACTATTTTTTACTGTAATTGTATAAACATCAGTTCTTAATTCAGTGCTCAATCAGTTCTCAATTCTTAAATTAGGCATTTGACCTTATCGAACTAATAAAATAATGTATATTTATTACTTATATTATAATAAAATAATGTAATATAAACCCATATATAATGTAACATTTGGCTGTGTCCCACAGTTTGCACACAATGTTACTACAAATTATCTCAAAAATTATTTCCAAAAATTCTCTAAAATAGACACAAAAAGTGATATCATCATCATCTTAAATTTATGGATTTATCAGCTACAACTACAAACCAAGATATGGTGCCAAATTGCCTAGACCGTACTGAATGATATATTCATTTAGACAAAGTTAGCCATTCTAGAATCATAGTTTTTTTTATTAGTAATAATTATATCAATAATAATATTATATAATATAAAATATAATATAATATAATGTTTATATAATATAATATAATATAAATATAATATTTATATATCAATTAGGGTTACACTTTATTTTAAGGTGTCCTTGTTACAGTGTAATTATATATTTAAGTACGGAGTAATATTAATTAACTACATGTACTTACTATATGGTTAGGGTTTGGCTTAGGGCTACTTGCATGTAATTATGCATAATTAATTGTTATTATAATAGTAAGTACATGTAACATGTGTAACAAGAACAACTTAAAATAAATTGTTACCAAAATTAGATATGTTCTTATGTGCATGCTTATTTAATGTTAATGAAGACTAAAAAAGGGGCTCATATAATACTTAACTTGACCTCCTAAGGTAAAGCACATTCATTCATTGACCATTTGTTGAAAAAAAAAAAAAGAGTTGTATATGTTGCCATATATTCCAGCAGGACGGAGGACAAAAGGTCCCTTCAACATCAAATCATTATTATAAAATAAAGTTTTGGAAAAACATCAATGTTTGAAAAAGAGTTTTCTGTTTGTTCTTCATTTCTAAGCTCAACGTACACAAATCCACTTAAAAGTTGCAGATTTACAGTTCTGCAGTTGAAAAGAAAAAGTTATTTTCCTTAAATCTCAGGTAAAGTTTGTAAATCGCCGCTAACTCGCCAACAGCACAAGGGGCTTCCAGAGATAGAAAGGACCACTTGAGCGGCGAGCGTGACACCTGGCCACAAGCCGAGACTCTGCTGGCCCGGGACGTTAAATGATTCATGCTGTCTAGGTAAAAGAGTAGAGCTGTCTCTATCTCGGGGTCTCTGGCACTGCCAGCATCTGCAGGTAGCCTTGTTATGCTAATGCCTTGGGAGGCTCTTTGAAGCCTCAATCATCTCCAAGATGGCTGATGAGAGAGCCTTTTTATGCCCGTCCAGAGGGACTCATTAGCCGAGAGATGGGAGGGGGGTGGATGGCACCTAGAAAGGGAGGGAGGCAGCGAGTGAACGAGCAAGGACTCAGGAAGAGCGGTGGAGCTAGCTCCACGCTGACAGATTGCTATCATACGACATACTGGCACGTTTACAGACTGAGTTGAAGATGTCTGTTCTCAGCAGGCCGCCGATGCTCTCGTGATGTGGGGCCAAGAATAAGATGAAATGAGATTCTCAGAGATCTCTCCCAAAAACAGCACCATTAGCGCATGCTAGCGGACTACATGTTGCCAGCCATTGACTGCGTTGTTTGTTCTAGTATTCAATAAGGTCACTTCAGGTGAAGGATTCTTGTAGTCAAACTCAAAGACCTTTGGATCGTGCCGGAGCATAGAGGATATATTTTCTTTCACTTGCAGGAAGCAAAGTTCTCTGATTGGTCTGTGATTCGGGATTTGGTGAGGGAGGAAACTGGGGGAGAAAAAAGAAGGCGAGAGAGAAAAATCTGTTTGAAATCGCCTCAAACTCTGCTGCTTTATTAAGAAGCCCAGAGCCAAAGGAACACAGCCTCAAGTTCCACTCCATCGCTAGACTTAATAACTTCAGCCTCCACCGTGGACAGAGAAAAAAAATCACTGTCCTCCTTATTCCTGTCTCTTTCTCTCTCTCTTATATATAAACACACACACATACCCACATGAGCACACACTCGGTAACTTTGTGTCTTCCAGGGCGCCTGGATTTTTTCATTAAATAAATGCAATAACCAAAGAGTCTGGTGGATTATGACTGAAAAGCACTTTTTGAGATATGAGGGTAAAAATTAAAAATGAAAGTTTTTTTTGAGAAGGAAAGAGTGAGGGAATGACATGAGTGAGAAAGAGCATGAGAAAGTGAGGTGGAGAGAAAAAGACAATCACAGTCAATGTACTTCCAGCTAATGGCGTCTTGAGTCTACTAGGACATCTCAGGGTTTGAAGTTAGCCGTGAAAAACTCAATAAAAGAGGTGTGGAGCTTGCATCGGACTACACTACAGACTGTCCCATAAGACCGTAGGGCTCTCTTATATAAACATCGTGCTCTACGGTGGTGTTTTCAAAGATGTAACTGTGAGATAGCAATCTAGATGTGGAGACCAATAAAGCATACATTAAGTCTTTAAAGTGTGGAATATTCCTCCCGTCTACAATGAATGCTCAAGCTTAAAGCTCATATGGGCATACTGTATGGATAATGGCATTATTGAGCTTGCAAGCAATGTCAGATATGCAAGCAATATATGAATATTCATCCTTATAAATATTGCATGTTATATTTAGTTTTATATTAATTTTTGTGCAAATTAGATTGAAATATATAAGTGTATGTATTTTAAATAAATACAAATAGGTGTGTGTGTGTGTATATATATATAT
>NW_015652150.1:514923-547329 GCF_001515625.1 Sinocyclocheilus rhinocerous
TATATATATATATATATATATATATACAATTTATAAATATATGCACTTATTTTTATTTATTTAAAATACATATAATTACACATTTTAATTTTGTGATAAATAACTGTTATAATGTTTAATATGAAAATAAATATAATTTGGTTAATTAATGATACTCCAGTGTCTTCTTAACTATTATGTAACTTCACAATTTCTATGTCAACCATCAACAATAGCCTAGAAATCACACCTGAGGTAAATTTGCCACAAATTTAATTGTAAAACAGTGCAATGACTGGTGGGTAAATTTCCTTATCCACTTCCTAAGCTGTCTGCACTGTCCTTCAGACTGAACATATCTGCCCCCTACGACCTGAAATCTCACTACAGATGGCAGAATACCCAGTGAAATCCAGATACATCTATGGAGCAGAGTGTGGCCAAGTGTGTTGTGATTTGCTAACCGCCTAGTGCACATTGTCTGGAAACAATCACGCCCCTTACCATTACGGGTAGTTGCATGTGTGTATTGTAAACAATGGCGTCAATATTGGCTTATCAGTTTGAGCCCGAATCAGACCCAGAGAATTTTAGTGAAGAGGAGTGAGCAGAACCTATGCAAGCACGGCTCTTACAGGATGTATCAGAATGGTATGTTTTTTTGTTTGTAGTTGTCTTATACTTTGTAGATACACTACGTTATTTGTACTGTAATTCCTACTGCTGTTTATGTTAGCTTTTGATATAAGGTTTTATCCTTATTAAAGCTTTAGTACAGCAGAATACATGATTGCGTTGTAGCATTTTTGTAGAGTAATTTATTTTAAATTTATAACAGTAACACTCTACTACAACAACTCTTCCTCTTCTCTAAAGCAGCCCAACAGGCCCAACATTGTTGCATGTTCCCGGGGGCAGGGTTTATGTAAATTTTAGGGTTCGTCATGTCACCAACCCAGGAAGAAGCTCGTTGTAGTCCCTACAAGCCATGTGTTGTAGGCCTTAAAATTGTAGGCGAATTCTGTAAAATAAAATATCTCCCTTTGCATTGAACTTTGAGCATCATAACTTGCAGATGTTGTTTTTGATCATACAGCAACCTTACACACTAACTAAAGTTAAAAAGTGAAATCATAATCAAGGACCCCTTTAAAAAGCAAATCTACTGCAAATCATGCTCAAAGCTCACATGACATCCACAAGCTCATATGGCCATATGGATAATGGCATCATCAAGATTGTTCACGCAATGTCAACTGTTGTTGGCTACATAAGAGCAGTCATTTGCCTAGAGGCAAATTCATAAAGTTTATGGCACTTGTGTGAGCTGTTACGCTAGCATATGCAGAACACATCCGGACTCTGAAAGCCTAGCGATCAGGGCTGGGATAGGGTTACTGCTTATTGGAGACATTGTTCTGTAGAGTGTCCTGTGGGACGTGAGGGCTTTTCACAAACACAGGGGTGTCCTACCTCTACTTTGTATTCACTACATGTTGCCTTTCATGGGTTCCTGTTAAAATGCCAAGGTCAAGGGTGTCGGGTGTGCGTTTGTGTGTGTGTGTGTGCCGTGTCTCATTAATGACCAGAGAGGTTAAGGAAGAAGAGAATACCTGCCTCCACTCTAGTCTGATCAATTATCCATCGGGTGATGCTCCGCAAAAAGATAACCTGTTGCCATGGTTATTTCTGTGTGCAAACCGGAAGAAACAAGAACAGTTAGGTCTAATTCACATACAATCAATGATGGATTACTCTGTCAGAAGAAATGGTATTCACTGAGAATTGCTACATGTGTAGACATAGATTGCTATCTATGTATGTACAAGAATGTAGTATGTACTTGTCTCTTCTTGTACGTTTGCACACATAAAATGTGTGTTTTTGTCCCTATGTGTGTGTGTTCCTGACTGTGTTTGCAGTCTCTCTCTCTCTCTGGTCCTGTCTGTGTTTCTCTGCAAGGCTGGTACGGGTTCGGCAGTACAAGGTTATTTAGAAGTTCTTTTGAGAGGTGAGGCTGAGCGAGTCAGCAGAAAGCTGACGGCGCCGCCGCCAAATGGACTCGGATCACCACAGATCCCACTGAATTCAGCCTCATTACCATCCACCCCACACCCTGTTCAACACCCTGACCAAGGACAACACATGCTAATACAACTCCCCAAACACATACAATAAAAACGCCCAACAAACTCTGGCAAGCACACACACACACACACACACACACACACACACACATACACATGCAAACACCTCAACCGCTCCAGATATGCTCAAGTGCACACATTCATGCTCATTAAACTCACCCAGCATCCTTTAATGTCACTTGAATATGACAGTGTATGTAAATACATACACAAAAACACGAGTCAAATTAGCCCCTTTTTACTTCATTAACAAATGGTCTTACTTTTATTGTGTATGATGCATTACTGCAGGTTATTCTGAAGAAAAAATGTTTTCATAATCTTTCATTAAAATGTAAAAGCTTTCTCTGCCTCTGAAACAACATTTTTGCTGACGCAACCAAGGCTGCATGGGCAGGAAGAAATAATTGTATCCAGTAATATCGATGCATAGCCTTTCAAGTCCTGCCCTACATTATTCCTTGATAAATATTGCAATGTACAAGTCTCACATTAGGGAAATTCATTGGGTTGCTATTGAATAAAGAAAATGATAATCACTAGGTTAACCCAGTCCCTAAGGAACTTGTAGTATCTTTAGACAAATAAAATAAAATAAAACAAAATATAAAATCAAAGTAAAAATATGAATACAAAAAATAAAATATAAAAATAAAAAATAAATGAAAAATAAAATAAAATAAGGCTGTCACATTTGGCTGTCTGTTTTGTCCTTAACATATGACTCATTTATTACATCTAGATAAGTAGAGCTGAAATGTAAGAATATGTGAAGTAGATTTCTATTTCACAGCCTCTTACATTTCAGCTCTCCTGATATACTGTATATGGCTTTGACAATTCTCCTTGTTTTTTTTATTTCATTTTGGCCAGCCATCTACTCTTTATGTATATTAACTTGCCACTGCAAACATAAAATTATTACATTTTTCAATTTTTATTAAAATTGTATATATTTTTTTTAATATACATTTCTAAAGATTTTTCATTAACTAAACATAAGCCCTAGTGTGTCCAAGAAATGTTGGATGTTTCTAGTGTCATGTGCCAGCATCTTAAGGATGCATTTAGCTGGTCCTCTGTGGGCGGCTTCAGGTGTGTCAGGTTAAAGCTGGGGTGTGAACGTTCATCTCTTTCAGCTTTGTATGAAGCACATTTATTCTAATCAGCCACTGGCAGCTGAAGCATATCCATTAACACACATTTATTCTAATGGATGCAGAGGAGCGGTTAGCCGCCATGCTAATGGGGGTGTGTGTGACAGCGCAGTGCGCCGAGAGGCCAGCGGGGACTCGTGTGTGTCAGAGTGTGTGTCAGCTCTGTCTCACTATCAAGGCCACCATCACAAGTTTTAAATGTTAATGCATTCTCCCTCAGATTGACACAAATGGGCGCAGATGCGCGCTCACACGTACACACACACACACACACACACACACACACATTGATCTGAGCTTAACAGGTCAGTTTTATCTCAGCAGCGGTGGGTGGGTGGGATGAGAGAAGGAAAGCTGTGAGAGAGTGTGAATTCAATGATCCTCAGCTTGTCTTGAAAAACATGTAAAATGACTAAAATTTATTGCCGAAACATCCCCCACCAGCTCCCACCCACCCAGTGAGCTATACGCCACAAGACACCTGAGCTGGCAGAGACATGCCTCCGCTCTGTCTCCAACTTCGCTTGCAGCTCAAGGACAAATGGAGGTCTGCTTTAAAGACCAAATCAAAAACTTGCCAAAAGCATTCTGTCTTTCAACCCAAAACAGCGTTGAGGGTACTAGTAATCGAAACACCATTCTACACCCCTCACAGAGGTGTCACAGGACCTCACAAACATAGAGGTGGGAATCTTTCATCTCAGTTTTTACATCAACAGCATAGGGGTGCAAGAGATTGTTAAGATATTAATACTTTTTATTCAGCAAGGATGCATTAAATTGATCAAAAGTGACAATAAAGATTGTTTATATATTTTTTATTTAATTATTTCATGAAAGAATATATTTATATTCAGGATTTTTTCTAATTCTAATCTAAAATCTAATTAAATCTAATTACAAATAAAATTATATATATATTATATATATATATATATATGAATGAACTGTTACTTTAGCACCAAATCAGCACATAAGCATGATTTCCAACCCACGTAAGACTAGAGTAAAGGCTGTTGAAAATTTGATCATTGTTTATATTATAATACATTTAAATAGAAAACCATAAAAATGTTATTAGTATTTCACAATATTAGTGTTTTACTGTATTTTTGATCAAATAAATCTAGCCTTGGTGAGCTACAGTACATCTTTACTAACCCCAAACTGAACAGTCATGTATATTAAAAATAAATAAAAAATTAAAATGAATTATAAACATTTTAATCATTGATATGACAACTACTACATACTAAAAATTAGACATAAAATTGTTTAAAATTATCAACTTAGTAGCTTTTGGAACTGACCAATAGAGATCATCACATCAATGTTATTTTCAATAACCAGAATTACTAATAATTAAATGTAAATTCTGTAAATTATTTGTGGAGAAAGTAGAAAGCAGTCAAAAAGCATACCTCCAAGAGACAGCAGAAGATGTGTTCAGAGTCACCAGGGGTCTGATAGCACCCACTCCAGCACTGTCCACTGAACCACAACATGTTACAGCAAAACCTAATCACAAAACCTAACAGCAACTGCCGAGTCTCAGGGGAACACCGGCCCTGTTACCACAGAGAGGCTGTAAGAAATTACAGATAAACAGAGCAGAATCTTTATTTATCACCACAAGACCAAGACTGATTTATTACCACGACTTTCCCCACAATGTCGACACAGAAGGGACAATACAGGGACAATTGCTGTGGAAGAGAGGCTGAAACAAGAGCTAATGTGGCTCAGAGGAATATTTCATGCCTTAAAGGGTTAGTTCACCCAAAAATATATCTATAATCATTCACTCACTGTAATCGTGCTGTTCCAAATCTAATGACAGTCTCAAGTCACTGCTTGCTTATATTATATGGAAGTGAGTGAAATGCAATGAAAGCGAATGGTAACTGAGGCTGTCAGTCCTTCGGTGATTCAAGGGAAGAAAGAAAGGAAATGGCCTTCTTCCTATAAGGATCGAACTATCCACCTTCCATATCCCAGGACTGAAAGGATGACACCACCCTTTCACATTGATTTGAGCATGCTGATCACTTTTTTCTTCTTCCTCTCTCCCTCTGTGTCAGTTTGTCCACTTCAGCCCTCACTCTTTGATCAACGGCTCTAGCTTCTTCCCGAACATCCTCCCACCGTCATCCAATCAGCACAGCCAGGCCTGAATTCTCCACAAAACACCTCTTCCTTAACACTCCACAGATGATCCCAATCAAATGAAAGAGAAGAACACTCCTGTGGCCGATCTGTGGAGTAACGCTAATCTGTCTGCTTTCAGTCAGGGACGCTGTGTTTGATGACTAAACACAAGCGGACGTTTGTTGCCATTTCACTCTTGATGAAAGCCTGTTATTACCAGAGGCATTATAGAGCCGGTGGTGTTGAAGCGTCTCAGCTTTCATCTTCACTCGCCGTGGCCTCTTCATCTTGATTGGGATAAAGGGTAGACTACTGAGCTCTGGAGAAATGAACCTCCTTTTCTTTATCACACTTACACACACACACACACACACACACTTGACAAAAAATAGACACTTGCAATCTTGCTAGAGATGTTTTCTCTAAATTTTGACAAGAGTGCTCTGATATTTCTCAATTATTGTAGGACTGATAGAGTGACTTTTTTTTTTTTTTGGATAAGCTACACACACACAAACCTGCCCACACACACATTGTGTACCACTGTGCCACCTGGAGGCTTATCTGTCATGACCTCGGATTTAGTGGCAATAGAAAATGATAAAGGATAGGACAGACACTCTGAGAGGCAGTGAGGGATCACACTGATGCCGCTGAACCATGTCACCAGCGGCGACACACACACACCGGCGAGTGATCAAATAGGCAGTGCTAAAAAATGTTGACACTTACAGCTCTTACTGTGAAGACTGAGGGAGAAAATGGCACGGAGAGAAGAGATTACATGGAAAAAAATGAGAGAGCGACGGCCTGTATCTTATCTTGAACGTAGGGCATATTTTTCTCAAGCAACTATTTTTCACAATGCATTTAAAGTTCAATTCAGGCATTCGATTTTAAGCTCAACTCACAATAAAAATGATTTATAAAATAATTGAAAATAAAATAATTTTGAGTTGCCCTTTAATAAAAAAATTGTTGTTACAATAAGGCACTTACAACGGACATTAAACACACACTGTTAAGTAAAGCCCAATCAATAGCATTTGTAGCATAATGGTGATTATCATGTTGATTAAACGTTAAAATTGTGTTGTCATGACATTGTAATGGCTAAAATGACCATAAAAATTATGATAAACTGCTTTGCAGCTCAAATAATTGGTAACGCTTTAAAATAAGGTCCCATTAGTTAACATTAACAATGAGCAATATATTTTGTTACAGTATTAAGTTATAGTGATTTTAGTAATGTATTAGTAATTGTTGAAATTAACATTAACTAAGATTCATAAATGCTTTAGAAATATTTTTCATTGTTAATGTTAACTAGTTAAAGTTAACAAATGGAACCTTATTGTAAAGTGTTAGCGAATAAGTGCTTTTATAAAATTATAAGCTTTACATTTCTGGTTTTAATTCCTCCAAAAATCCATTCCATTGTAAGTGGCTCACCATAACCTTAGGTTTTGCTCTTTTGTGATAATCAACATTATTTAACTTCTAACATACTGAACACAGAATATTTCTTTACATGACACTAGTGTGATAGAATCACTTACTCACTTTGTCTGTATAAAGTTATATTCAACTTTGTCATGACAACTTCATTTGGTAAAGCTTGTAAACCCGATAACGTTTACACAATGTCTGCACAAGGATACCCAGAAGGCAGGTGACATAACTTCCTTGTTTACATGGAGCTCAGCAAGCGGTTTGCCAGACTGTTGTCTCGAAACAGCAGAAGAGCATAAACATCTCCTTCCTGTTGTCTGCATACGTTCCAAATATCTGACATTGAAATCCAGCCAGAAACAGTATAAACAAAAAGCTGTCTGCTACATCTTTACCGGAGACCAGGTGTGTGACAACACCACTAACTTAATTTTTTTCATAAAATGTTAAAGTATTGAAAAATGTTAAATCATATTCTTTTTTAGGAATGTAAAAATTATTCATTGTCAGGTCAAATCACCACATTATTTCAGAAAATAATATAGTAAGGCCAATGTGGCCATTATTCACAGATGACGGGTATAAAAAGACCTGTGTCTTGCTTAATCTGAACAGTTTATTCTAGTAAGGCGTAGGAAAGCTCTTAACTGCTACAGCTCATTTAACACACTGCCAAAACTTAATTAAAAAGCAAAAAAAAGAGACATTCTAATGGGGGAATTTAGTCCCAATACAAGACACAAACAAATAATGTCTCATAATGGAAAAAATCTGCCACAACATTACAGTCCCATTTTCACGACATGGGTATTTAAGAGCCTTAATGTGCTGAATTTATTTGTTAATACAGTGAGACTTCCTCCAGTAGGGCCATTACACTACGGACATAATGTCCATCACGGGTCCGAATTATCTAATGTTTGCTCTGTCATAAACACACAGACTCTCAACGCACACACACTGAGCTCATGTGATCCAAAGCCTGTAATATTGCCCAACATAGCCTATCACGCCTCAAGACTTGCCAAGACCGTGAAACAGTGAGCTCATCTATACTGTGTCCAAGAGCGCCATTTGCCCTGTGGTAATGTCTACAACTAGTGGTGTGTAAAGGAACCAATATATAACAAGCCCTTTGTGTACTATGTATATGTTTGTGTGTTTAATTGGTGTTTTTGGTCATTCAGTCATGAAAGAATCTTCATCTTAATGATTAGTTAAAAAAATGAAAATGACGACATTATTTGCTCACCCTCATGTCATTCCAAACCTGTATGACTTTCTTTTTTACATGGAACACAAAAGAAGATATAAGGCCAAGTGATGTTGCACCATTCAGAACTGAGAATCTCTTTTAAATTCCAATTCAGATCCTGAATTTGAATTGAGAATTTGAATAGCAAACAGGACAAACTTTGAATTAAAACAGGAGGAAACAGAACTAAAATAAGTTGAAATTCAAAGAAATTCACACATCTGCCATTTTTACCTAGGAAAGCAAAATTTTATTGATAAAAAGATGTATGGATAAAATGATGGATATAATAATGGATAGAATGATACAAAAATAGATTGAATGATAAATAGAATGATAGAATGAACAAATGAGACAGATAGTCAGACAGCTAGATAAAACCTTAAGACAGAATAAGCGATCAAACAAGATAGACAGACAGACAGACAGACAGACATAGATAGATAGATAGATAGATAGATAGACAGATGATAGAAAGAATAACAGAGCGATAGATAGAACAACTGATTGAATGACAGATATATAGAATGATAGATAGAACGATAGATGAAAAATGCTGGCAACCAAAAGTGTGTATTGACTTCCATGGTATTTTTTCCATACTCTAGACAATGGCTACCGTCAACTGCTTGTTTACTAACAGTCTTAAAAATGTCTTAATTTGTGTTTAACAGAAGAAACAAAATCATACATGCTTGGAAAAGTAAAGGATGACAGAATTTTCATTTTTGGGTGAACTATCCCTTTAATTTAAATCCACACTCTTGAATGAGCCAATTCTTTAATTCAACCCTGGAGCATATTCAAACTATAAAATCACTGGTTCTTGCATGTCATGCAACTGATCGCAACCTGCCAAGTAGTAATATGCAAAGATGCAAATGACATTAAAACGTTATGCTGTTTTTCTGTGAAAACGGAGAGTTTCTTTCAGCTGTCAATCTAACACATAAAATTAGTATGTTGTAATTAGAATGGAGTGCAGTATACCTGTAGAATAGTACAATGGAGGCAGCACAGTTCTGTGTATTACATTATCAAACAGTTTTGGATGGATCTGTTGCACTTACAGCTCTATGATGCATCACAAATGGTTCTCCAGCGCTCTGTCACTATAGTTAACTGGCGAGTGCTTCAGTGAGCTCATATCTGCCTGACATTACAACAGCAGCTGCAGCTTAAGTCTCTGTGATGAGGTCATCTTTACTTGACATCTGGGTCCAAGACAGCTGTGTTTTGGCACGTATAGAGCCCGTTCTGACGTAGCTGCCCATACCGCGCCCATGACGGCTGGGTCAGTGCCACATCGGTGTATGCTCTTCTTATCCTCTCAGACTTCATCATTCCCACTCAATCAATCATTCGCTCAAATCAAAATGATCAGCATCATCTGCGCCTCAGGTTCTTAAACCCCTGTGTTGCTTTTACGTTTATGAGAGCTAGATCAAATGTAAAGAGAGGCATTAATCACTCAGTGCTGGCCTTCTTGCAGCTGGCCTGCTCATCCAGCGAGAGATTTTTATGAATTATATAACATTGAATTATGGCATGTCAGAAAATCAGGTCTATTGTTTTTAAAAAAAATTCTTTTACAGCTCAAGAACAGGTCAACATTAGTTCCTCTTGTGCTGTACATCCCGAGGGCGAGCATTGCAGGCTGCAAGATTTTTTGGAGAGGTGGAGTGAGAGGAAGTGAGGATCATTTATTTGTCTTTGTTTAGTGTGAGCTGCTCTTTGGAGTCAATCGATTTTGATTCCCAGCTAAGATTCTGCTCTAGCGCTGGCATAGACCGAGGAAAGGCTTGCACGCACAGACGAGGGTGAGAAATATGTGACGCACACGCAGATGCTGGCCGTCTTTCTGAGTTAGCTCATCAAAGCAGACATTTACATGAGATGTCCAGTGCTCTCACTGCCTGAGCAACAGACAGGAAGTAGGGTCAATCTGGTTATGTGAATCTTCCAGACTCCTCAGGAACTCACTTCTCTTGCATTCTCTCTTACTTGCAGTCTGTTTCTTTCTCTAACTCTGTCTTTTCAGCCCAGGGAACATGCTGTTCCGCCAGTAGCAGCTGTTTGCACAACTCAATCCCATATGAAATTATGATAACCACTCATGGTCCTCCAACGCCTTTGCCTTCCTTTAGTCCCTTCAAACAAAGTCCACACGATGACCCTAACAGAGAGCCTCAGGGTGTGTTTTGGAAGACACGTGCAATGATGATGAAAAGTGGACCAATCACAAGGTCATTGTGACACTGGATCATGTAGTCTGCCACAAGCCTAACATATCTCATCTAGAGTCCACTTTATAGTTTAATAGTCTTGTGTATTAAATATAAATCAGTCTTATTTACAGCATATTCTCTATACAAATTAAAATATAATTAAAAATAAATAATAAAGGATTAACATTAATGCTAATATGCAATTTAAATATTAAATACGAATTAAAAATATAAGATATAACAAAAATAATTTGAAAACTGAACAAAGACACTTTGACTTTGGTGCAAAATATATAAATAATTTAAATACCTTGTTTATATAAAAAGTGGGAAAAACGTTATGCTTAATAAAAAATGTAAACGTATTTCATATCGTATTTATTACATAATACATATGTTATATATTATATCATAAATATATTAATAACATAAAACAGATAAATATAATTTAAAATATACTTTTTATAAAAAATTAAAAGGATGAAATTTGTAATGCTTCATAATAAAAATGTACATGTATTACAACATCATATACAGTATATTACATATTATGTTACATCATAAACATATTTAATAACATAAAACTGATACATATATTTAAAAAAATAATTTGTATTTAAAATATAAATTAAAATGATTTTGCATGTTGCATAAATGCACTTTGACTATGCCAATAAAAATTAAACTAAGCCACCAAAACGTATGTAAACTAAAAAAAAAAAAACGAAACTAAACAAAGTCAGTCTCGAGAGTACATTTGCAATCCTTTTCAAACTAAGAGAAAAAATATCTGTGTGACAAATTTACGATAAATCTCACATCTCAAGCAGTGCTTGTGAATCAACTATTAAGCAGATGGAGTTATTATACGAGTGTTGAAGCAAGTGGAAGATTTATTCGCTGTGGAAATGACAGTCAGATCGAGTTCTCATGAGAATGACACGTCTCCGTAATGGACGAGAACATCAGCGGCCATATCAGCTGTTAATACAACTCACTGCCCAAGATGGCGGAGATATGTAGATAGATCTCAGGCACTAATGAGGAATAACAACAGCGCTGGAGTGAGACGGGGCTACATGTGTATGACAGGGACAGAGAAGACACGGCAGGATCCGGATGTGTCTGTCTGTGTGCTTTCCGCTCTCTCTCTTCATTTGTGATGGTGTTTCAAGTACTAACATTTGTGATGGTGTTTCTAGTACAAACAGCTGGAGGGATGTGTTTCCTGTCTGATCAGTGGTATGGATGGAGCACAGCCATCTGAGTTCTGGCGAATGGTTTGAAGCATGTGTACTACACCTTTCCTCTGGCCTTTGTGTGCCCTCATCTAGAGAATAGAGCTTGCATGCACATGCATCTTGAAAATGCACATTAGCATCATTATAAACAACAATAACTGCAACTCCTTGAGCTCTCAGCTTTCTTTTCGCTTTCTGTCTGGAGCCCAGCTCTCCCGCTCCTGAGTGCTCCCACTAAAAGCCCCTTTCCTTCCTCACACAGCTGCTAATGCATGGATAATGAGATTGGTGAGAGGCTGATAGAGGCTCAGAGATACTAACATTCTGACTACATTTTCCATAATTCAATTGGGCCAGCTTGGTCGTCTTCCTTTAGGCTTCCTCCTCCTCATTTCTGGCTCTGTTTGGACTGGAATACTACCATACAGGGGCGTCATGCAGCTGTTTTTTTAAAAGGGGAACCAGTCGCAATTCTGGCCAAATTTGTGCTTTAAATGAGAAAGAAAAGCATTTTAACAACTTACAGTATTGTATACTTCACTTGTCTTGAAAATCTGAGAAAGCGCATTCCCCCTTCAGTGTAAATGGGCTAAATGATACCATACTACTCTGCACACTACTTCTTTGATTTATTATTCGATCTTAAAACCAAATGCAAAAGCAGGTGAAGGATACACATGTATCCTTTACAGATGAAGCAATCCCAGAATGCATTAGAAGGTGAAAGAAAATACTAATGACAGAAATGTTGATAATAAATTTCATTCAACATCAAAGCATTGCTAAAAGTAGTTAAATCTAATTAGAAACTATTTTTTTTAGCCAATACACAATACTGTATTTTTATGTATTTAATGTACACTTCTGTTCAAATGTTTGGTGTCAGTAAGATTTTTTTTTAAAGAAATTAATAGTTTTATTCAACAAGTATGCATTACACTGATGAAAGGTGACACTAAAGACTTCAAAGACAAAATATTTCTATTTCTATTTCAGGTTTTCCATCACAGGAATAAATTACATTTTAAAATATGTTAAAATAGAAAACCATTATTTTAAATTGTACTAATATTTCACAATATTACTGTTTATACTGTACTTTTGATCAAATAAATGCAGTCTTTGTGAACAAAAGAACCTAAATATGCAACAGCATACTACATGACTGAAATGTTTATCATTGCATAACTTGCAGAGTTTCACTTTTTCATTTTTTTAGTAGCCTGTATACAGTATATATTCTCCGTATTCAGTACACAGTATTCCAACTCAAAAAAGCTGGTAAATAGCACATAAAAAACACTATTGAGAACAACAAAGTAGATACCACAAACATTAATGTTTGGAAAGATCATTATGGTTTAATAAAAAAAAGGATTAAAAATAAAAACAAACGAAACAGGGAGAGTTCCTCTGAAACAAAGAGTCCAAATCCCAGATAACCCCTTATAAGTGAGTAAAGCTTTGAATTACAAAACCCCGAAAATAAGACATTGGCAACAGGCCTTCGTGGCTCAATTTCATATTGGACTCTACTGGCATGCCAGTTTTTTTTTGTTTTTTTCCCCCTCTTTTTCTCAATGCAGTATCGTAGGCAAGAGGAAGGCGCATTATGTTATACAAATCATCTGTGAGTGAAAGGGAGTGAGAAGCCACCATTTTATATAACCGGAATGCGCCTGGTGCTTATTGCTTCCCGAGCTCATTTCATTGTGTCGCAATAGATCTCGTTTATGCTTTCGCTGTCCTGTGTTCTGCTTTGTCCATTACTTTCCCCGGCGAGACAACTACACAAAAACAAGGCATCTGTTTTCAATCACTGTGGGCCCACACCAAAACCGAATGGCAACAACACAACACACACCACACACACAGACAGTGAGCCCACGGAGAGGGAAACACACTTCACAGAACATTTAGGAAATGGGAATTTGATGTCAATGGTGGAAGACAAAGACCAATCACATCTTTCCTTTCTCTTTCTTCCCCCACTCTTTCCAGCCCCAAAACGAGAAGAATAATCTTGAAGCAATGGTGGTTGGATTTTTAAACACGACATGGTGTTGGGTTTCAGTGGTTTGCCGTTATTATACATAAAGTATGTACACTTGGGAGACAAGGAACATTATATTTCTCAGCTCGTCAATTTTTAGCCTGGCTGAGTGACTTGAACTAAGAGCAATTAGGAACAGTTAGGAAGTTCTGTGCTATGCTTTGTTAAGCAACTACAAAAGGTAATTTGCTTGTATAAAGACTTAATACAACTTCTTTGTCTTTGGCTTAGCGTTCTACATCCCCTGAGAATGGTGAATGCTAACAAATAAAAAAAAACATTCCCATAGCAAACTTAATAAACAGTAATGACTCAGAACTGATGTTAGAGCCATCAAATGCAATAATAAATGAAAGATTTTACATTCTACACAAAACACAAGTTGTAAATATGGATATTTTTCTTATACAAACGCATCGCTTCGCTTTAGAAGGCCTTTATTAACCCCCCGGAGCCGTGTGGAGCACTTTTATGATGGATGGACGCAGTTTATTTGGGTTGTTGACATATATACCGTACATGTGTCCTATGGTGTAACAGCAAAATTTAGAAAAGAATAATTATTCATTATTAATAATTAATTTGTTGTTAATAATATACAAATAGCATAAGAGATTTTTCTTCATTGTTAGTTTTTTTTTCTTCTAAATTTTTGCTGTCACACCATAGGACACATTTACGGTATATTTGTCAACTACCCATTTTGCTTCAAAACGTCTCGGGTTACATATGTAACCCTGGTTCCTCGAGGAAATGAGACGCTGCGTCGGAAAACGCTAGGGGAACGCCCTTCAGCGTGACCGGCTCTGAACCTCGTGTGTAATCAGACCAATAGATGGGCGAGACGTCACGGGCGGGTGACGTAATGACCAGGAAGCTATAAAAGCACGTGCGGTGAGACTAGCGTCAGCTTCTAGGAATGAAGCAAGCGCTGACAGGGACGCCGGAAGTATGGCACCGAGACGCAGCGTCTCGTTCCCTCGAGGAACCAGGGTTACATACGTAACCCGAGACGTTCCTCTTCAGGAACTCGAGCTGCGTCGGAAAACGCTACGGGAACGAGAATGCCCACGCCGCCAGACTTATGACAAAAAGCTGACGCTGGTCTCACCGCACGTGCTTTTATAGCTTCCTGGTCATTACGTCACCCGCCCGTGACGTCTCGCCCATCTATTGGTCTGATTACACACGAGGTTCAGAGCCGGTCACGCTGAAGGGCGTTCCCCTAGCGTTTTCCGACGCAGCTCGAGTTCCTGAAGAGGAATCTGGACCACTAAGTTACCCACTGCCATTATAAAGCTCGAAAGAGCCAGGATATTATTTAATATAACTCTGAATGTATTTGTCTGAAAGTAGAAAGTCATATACACTGATGGCTTGAGAGTGAGTAAATCTTGGGGTAATTAAAATTTTTGGGTGAACTATCCCTTTAATTATGGAAAAAAACTACGCGTTAAAATTATTAACGCAGTTAACGCCCCCACCTTCAGACCTACGTAGGTCATCTTACATTTCATAAGGTGGATGTGTTCGACTTAAAGCTCTGCACAGACCAATCATTGTAAGACATTAAAGTACCTCGAGAGTGATTCGACACAGAACACACTAGCAACCCCCACAACACCTTAGCAACCTAACTGCAACACCCCAGCAACCACTCTAGCATCACGGCTGTATTTTTTTTCCCTGGGCAAGCACCACTTATTTTTTTTTCAAAAAAGAATAAAGATCTAGTTTAATATAGTCGCTGGATGAAAAAGAAAGCTTTGGAAATCTGGATTCAGGCAATTCAGCTAAACTAGTGGGCTCCAAGGTTTTCTAACACTCAGGCTAGACATACATTTGCCTGTTTGTGTGTGTGTGTGTATGTGTGGAAGACCTGCCAGTCACCCAGCAGTAGGAATCTTTGCGGCAGGTGCAGCTCAGACTCCCACAGCGTAATTCACGTCTGGGCTTAAGGTGTGATGGGGACTGGCAAACACGTACATACACACACACACACACACACACACACACTCTCTAATCACCAACATGACCTTGGTTAGGTTATTACGAGTACTTTCTACTGCAGGGAACGCTGTTGCCTGCAACTTTTCAGGCCGAATGAAAACATAGATGAGGAAACCACTGAGGTCATGTGAAGAAATGATAAGTTCGCTCACAGCAGCAGAAAGGGGAAACAATTTAACTTCAATTTGAAGTTGTTGCACTGGTTTATTCATATGAGGTGTCTGTGAGGATGGAAAGACCCTCTTCTTTAAGGAGCAATTATTCACACCCATTTAGCGCTACCAGAACGCCGTGACATGCGCAAAATTGAGAACGGAGAAGAACGAGAGCATTTTCCACACTTCCCCTCGTATAATACCCTGAGGGAATTTTTCCGCCTCCTGCTATACGGCTATATTAAAAACAAAACCATTTTTAAGCATGAAAATATGCTTCAAGAAAGCAATGCTACTAAGTCATGACGGTAATACAATTACAGTTCGCAAAGACATGTAAATACACACTCGTGCGCACAATGCAAATCTCAACGCAGACATAAAAGGAAAAGACCTTCACTTGCGCACACACACTCACAACCTCACAATATTATCTGAGTGTTCACACTTATTCAGACGGCCCCGGGAAAGAAATCACAATGGAAGCCAAAGGTGCAGCAAAACCTGTAATATTACCACTTTGCTGCTGCTCATAAAAAGCCAAAGACCAACTGGACTTACACACACACATTCAGACAGACTTGTTTAATCCAACAGTTACATAATGTAATGTTAATGAGGACATTCAGACATGTCTGGCCATCTAAAGCTGTTAAATTACTGAAAGATGAGAGCGGTATCAATAAAAGATTACTAACATTACATTTTAAAATGCTAATGGCTAACATTTCAAGTATTGATATGACTCAAGAGGGAATTTTCATTTTCATTTTTATAGCCTCATCACACAACACTTTTAATTCTAGTCTTGGATTTACGTATTCAAAATTTTGGCGCTGGCCCTCAGGATAACCACTGAAACAGCACTCCTATTTTCAATCCCGTCCACGGCGGTCAATGCCGCCTGGTGGTTCCATCACAACAGTACAAATCTGCCTTCTAGAACCTTCACTATCTCCATTTTCCTTTGGAAAAAAGAGCTGCCAAACTTGATCCACTGGGTCCATTACAATCTTTGAAAATGGCTAAAAAATAAACTAGATCATTTCCATAAACTAAGGTACCAACGGAGGCACCAACTATGACTTAGGCTAGTTCTAATCTTTTTGTTCTCTCTTTTCTATTGTATGATAAATTACTAATCAAGTCCCTAATTGCTTTTTATAAAAGTATCTGTTAAATGCTAAAATGTAAATGTGGACATTCTGGAATGTACAGATTGTTTTGGAGCAGCTGAGGCAAAAACTGATGGTATGACAGCATACAGTAAACACACATAAGCCCTATTCAGACAGGACTGTTTTTTTCCATAAGAAAAGTCAGGTAAGTTTGTGTTCCACAGAGACATACTTTGTGATTTTAATCCTGTTCTGTTTGAGTAAATCTGTGTTTTCCTCTCTCTCACACAAACACACACACACACACACACACACACACAATAAAAAGGAAATTACCTGCAGTTTTTTTGGCTAACTCCTCTGAGAAATCTAATCCCATCCAGACAGGAATGTCTGTGATTATGGTATATTATTTTCAATGATTATTTATTTTCACAATGAACTGTTGAACACAGTTGAATTTCTCGTTGCATCTTTTATGGATTTTTGCACATTTTCTCAGTCAAATTGGTGTTTCAAGATCTGCTGTCAACCCATCTGATGTAAATAAGAACATTTAATCAAGAAGCAGAGTCAGATCACCAAAACTTCTCAGAATGGCCACATCAGGTACAAGTATAACATTATTTTCTTTTGTTCATTATATAAATAATGTTATAATTGAAAAAGTCTTATTTAAGTGGGGTTTTATGATGTGATCCCAATCCTGTCTGAATCAGGAAACCTAAAATTTGAATATGAAATCACAGATATTCTCTGTCTTTCAAAACTGTGCTATACACATACAAAAATAACAAAAACAACACAGATTTCTGGTATCCAGGTGCAATCTGTCTAAATGGCAACTCTGATATTTTTCCCAGTAATGACAAAGTAGGCCACACAATGTCTTTGATCTTTTCTTTTCATTTATTTTCTTTCATTTGTTCCTTGTCTATCACGGAAAGAAGAAATATCAGAAAACAATATGACACACCAATAGCATTCAAACAAAGAGCCCTCAAACGGAGACTCTGAGAACATTTGACATTTTACATGATGATTCTATTCCATTCGCCAACGTAGAAAGATTCTGGCAAAAATGAGTTTACACAGGGTGGAAACTCAAAACCAAAGTCCTCTTTTGGGAAATACACACACACACACACACATCAATGCACACACAAACAAGCATCACCAGTAAGCATGTGGATACACAAAGAGTGTGTGGAGATGTTCAGATGTGAAGGACATGTCTGCAGGCAACTACTCAAATAATTCACACACGCACACATTTTCTCTACTTCTCCCTTGTTCCGATTATACAGTTAACGTATGTGTAACAATTTACATAAATACTGCCTCATAAATAATTAATCTCTTCACAATTACAGTATTCCATACTAGCACCTCATTATAGCATCATAATTATAACGCATTCCTGCCAAACAAATTCCCTGCTTGTTGCAAACTAGATTTGTTTGTTTAAACGTGAGAAATAAAAGTCTTACTTTTCAGGAAAGACTTTATAATCTGTTTAAGTGGTAACGGACGTTGTTTGAAGTTAATTTAGAGAAAATCAGACACAATAAGATTGTCACAGCAGGACCAGCACAACAAACAAGAACACAAAGGACTGGAAGTTTGAATACCATCCACATAATGAGGTTATGAAATCCAAAATATATGGTTTCTTAAAAACCCACAGTAACTCGACAGCAAATGTTCATTGAACTGAGTTCTGACATCAGACACACACACACACACACACACACACACACACACACACACACACATACTGTATATGGAGCTGTGTTTCTTACATTAGCATATACCATTTCAGTTCACATCACTCTGTGGCATTCATGCATATGTTTCTGTCCAATAAATATTTCAACACTTAAGTATACTCTGAGGTACATTTCATTGTGAAATATTACATTTGCAATTCTCTCTGAATATCTAAAGGTGAACATGAACCCTAGATGGATTTGTTTGCATCTTTGCATCTTGTATTCTCATAAATATGTCCTTTCATATCCTCTACAACAAACATGGGTCATATTTTGACCGACAATCTAAACTACATGTCTACCATGTAGACATTCTCCACAATAAGCAGCAACCACCACAGGAGAAGCTTGATACACTGGTGAAATAAGTTTAAGAGGCTAGTTTTGTTGCTCACAGGCACTGTTAAAGTGAGAGAATTCTTAATGAAAACAGGTTTAATAGGACAGAGGGAAACTCTTCGATTGCGCTCCTGTTTAATTTAATGAGCTTTAAGCCAAGCGATTTAGTTTTTTTAATTGCCTTTCTCTCATTGTTACAAAGACGTATGTGGCCGTCTTCCACAGCGTAAATTCCTCTGAATAACAGTTTAGTTTCTATGTTTCTTTCACCCAGGAAGGACTCAACGGTTCTCTGTTCCTCTTGAATTCCACTAAAAACATCACAATGAAGTATATTTAGCCATGTTTGACTCGACTCAACTCATTGATTTCAATAGTTTGGCATTAAGTTAACAACACAACACTCTTGAAAGCACATAAATACAATACCATTTGAGGTCGGTAAGATTTTTTTTTTATGTTTATGAAAGAAGTCACTTATACTCACAAAAGCTGCATTTATTTGATCAAAAAAAAAAAAATCAAGAAAAACTAAATTTTTATTTCAGTCTCAAATAACTGTTTTCTATTTTAATATATTTTTTAAAGTACTTTATTCCTGTGATGTCAATTTTAATCAGCTATTACTCCAGTCTTCAGTGTCACATAAATCCTTCAGAAATCATTCTAATATGCTGATTTGGTGCTCAAGAAACATTTCTTATTATTATCAATGTTGAAAAGCAGTTGTGCTGCTTACGTTTTTTTTTGTTTTTTTTTAGATGAATAGAATTCCAAAAGAACAGAATTTATTTGAAATAGAAAACATATAATTGAATGTGTCTTTGCTGAGTAATAAGACACATTTCTTTCCAAATAAATAAATAAATCTTACTGTCATACACTACACGTCTGAATGGTAGTGTCAATTAAATACATAAAATATAATATTGGGTAAAATATTCAGCTTCTAACTAGATTTAACTACTTATACTTGATATTGAATGGAATTTAAATATATCTTTATAGTTAACATTTCATTAATCAATATTTTTTGTTCATTCTAATGCATTCTAGGACTGCCTCATCTGTGAATGATTTTGGCCCATGAAAGAAGGTTTCTTAGAAGGCAGTAGTTCACTAGGTTTTGGAACAGAGCCTATGAAGGCCTCCAAAATGATTAAATGCTCTTCTTACCAATTAGATGCAGTTTGGAAAACTGAGAGCAATGTCCAGGGTTCAATGCAAGTTAAGCTCAATCAACATAGATGTGTTGAACTAACTTTGAATTTTGCTTTTATTACAGAAAAAACGAAGGTCAAAGTTATTTTCTGTGGTAAGCGACATTATACAACAAAGGCTGTCAATTGAGCTTAATTTAAATGATAAGTTCCATAACTCGGACCACAGAAAACATGCAAACATGAGCGAAAACACAGTCTTTCTCTCTCTCACTCCCCGCCTCCCTCTCCTCCTCTCTGTAAGATGACCTGTCTGTTTCATATGAGGCCTGCTGCGTTGCAGAGAGCTCTGACAGGCATGCATTTAAATGGGATTTCAGGTACACAAACCATCTGCATCCTGACAGCCTGCAAGCTTATGAATATTAGAGGACAGATGCTTTAAACAACTGTGCGTGAGTCTGAATGCACACACTGGACATCGAGCAACATGAGTCCATTTCTACCACTTCCAGATAATCATACATATACATCCTCCACAGATGTTTACCACTACAGCCGTCATCAGCAACATCTTCCACCATCAGGAACACCATAATTAGAAATAGCAGCAGCATCCTCATTCCTTACTGCTGAGAAAAAAAAAAAAACTAAACCAGGTTTTAAAGCCTAGCTTACCTTTGCCATCTGTGCCTGCACGCCACTGGCCTTCAGGGACGCTACAGCTTTCTGTGCTGCCGCCGGACTGTCGAAATCCACAAAGCCATATCCTACACACACATGTACAGAGTGAGAGTGAGAGTGAGATAAGAGTTATTTATACACATTATAACACACATATCTTAGTGTTTTGGCCAAAAACTGAAGAATTCTTTATCGGACATTAATTAGACATTATCAGATTTAAAATTCAAGGGTCAAAACAAGACTGCTCCGTTGTTTGTCTTATCATGCCGATCGTGGCGACACAAGAGAGTCTGCATGTTTGAGCACAGCCGCTTGTGTCTGTGTGTGGGTTTGTGTGTGCGCTTGGGGAGACAGGAAACGGCCATTTTGTTCAAGGCTCATGCTTGTCAACTATTTCCTCAGGAACAGGACAAAGAAGGACTCAGCCTGACCTCACCCCTGCTGGAAAATCCAGCTTAAAGGAAGAGTTCAGCCAAAATGAACATTCTGTTATTATTTACCTTATTTCAATCCAATGAAACCTTTTCTTGGAACGCAAATTTTAGAATTTTTGACAGAAAAACTATAATTCATGCACTATATTCCAAGTCTTCAAAGTCATACGGCAGCTTGGTGTGATGAACATCAAAAGCAGCGCATTAATATAGAAAGGTAATTAAACGGTTCTAATGCACACCAGTATTCAGACAGACCATGTTCTGTCTGTGTGTGTGTGTGTGTGTGTGTGTGTGTGTATGTATATGTTAAATGACAGTATACCATGTCAGCATCTTGGAATCTTGGAAGTTTGTGGTAAACATCGGCACATCTCCTTTAACGTAGGATCTAGCGACAAAGTATGATTATGTATAAAAGTGTAGTATCGGGGTCTCATTTCTTACAGGAATATATTTTATCTCCTACCCCTTGCCACTCTGTTTGAAGGGGTAGGGGTAGGTACATAGGGGTAGGGGTAGGTGAAGGGGTATAAAATAGAATTGGGATTGGGCCTAAGTAATGGCTCAAAATTTGGTTTGTTCCTCATACAAAGCTACTGTAGGAATTCAGAGGATTTGGAATATAAATCACAAGTAGGGATGCTCCGATCCGCCTTTTTCACCTCGATACCAGGATAACGATTCGATACCTGGGGTTCAGTATTGGCCAATACCGATCCGATACCAGTGCAGTTTTTTTTTTAAATCAGTGTAGAATTTCTATATTTCTGTGCGTGGTACTTCATTATAAAGAAAAATAAAATAAAAATGAAAAATACATGTATATTCATAATATAAGACATATATTATAAACTAGGGTGGTGGATAATTCTGCAGCAAAAGTTATTCTACAAAAATCAGTGCACAATAATTTAAATCCAAACATATAGTGAAAACCTATATTTAGTGGGGAACAAATAAAAGTGTAGCATTAAATCTGGTAAAATGTTACACATTGCTATTTGTATTGTTATAAAATCCATTCATGAAAAACAATGTATAAATATATACTATAAAATTAAAATACTTTTTTTTAATGATGCAACAACATATGATAGATAGGACAAAACAAATACAGTGCGGCACAAAGCGCTTACAGTATGCACATCTGGTGTGCAGAATGATGCGCTTGAAGTAACACGGAGTCACAGCACGCAGCACTTCGCATTAGAAAGGTCAACGATATTGATGCATTGTGTATTATATCTGTGCAACAGTTTATTGAGCCTTTTCCTATATTATTGTGCTTTAAAATGCTTTTATGCCTTTTGTGGGCGGCTTAACACAGAATAGTGCGCAAAATATCGGATACGGGTCGGCCCTATCTGAGGTACCCGATCCAGAAAAAGAATGACAGTATTGGAGCCGATATCCGATATGAGTATCGGATCGCCGCATCCCTAATCACAAGTAGTATGGACTACTTTAATGATCCTTTTTGAAGCATGCAATTTCTAATTAGATGAGAGACATTTTTGTTCCACAGAAGAAATACAGTTATATGATTTTGAAAAATAGTAATGTTTTTTTTTTTTTTTTTTGCAGGGTGGGGGAACTAATCCTTTTGGCAGGTTCCAGAGTGTATTTGGAAGGATTTCAGTCTTGCTTTGATTGAAACAAACAGAAGTCATGACCTTAAAATAAAAATAGTATGGCTGTCAAAAGATTGAAATAATTATAATGGGGCCCAATAGGGGGCATTTAAATTAATTTGAAGTATTTAAATTGATAAATTATTATTAATATGTTAATAATAATATCTTGATGAATTGTGGTTAATATATAAAATGTATGTATGTTTGTACAGTATGTATGTATATGGGGCCTGGTTAATTGGCTAAGAGTCAGCTTAGACTAGTTAGAAAGCAGTTACCATGTTTCAAAACACAGCTACTATTCCAGCAGGGTCCATTCCACCACCCAGCTCTTTAACCAAACAATTCTTTGGCAGCAAGCAAGAGAGAAGATCCATGACTTCCTTTACGGCGTATCGTAATAAAAACTGCAGTGGCGGAAGTTCTTAAAGACCCTCGGTACATTTGAGGCACATTTGAGGCAGTGTGTCTTCATTTGGTGGAAGCATTCTCACCATAAGCCTCTCTAAACTCTAAACACACACACTCTCAAAGCCTGACTGACATTCGAAACCACAGATGGCAGAACGCAGAGCTTTGGAGAGCGAACGGTTGAAGCCAACAGATCTATATGCCAGACATATGTGTTCTTTTACACGCGCGCACACACCTTACATATAGAACAACACACATCCGCTTTGAAGCCTCCCGGTAAACATGGAAGCGAGAAAAAGAGTGACAAAGGTCTCTACAGCGGAGAACTGAGCCATCCAGATGTTCCAAAGACTGCAGATGTTTCATAAGCATAAGAAAACAGAGCATGTGTGTGAAAAAGTATTTAGACTGTTCTTGATCCAGAGAGAGAAACACTTCTGGTTTGAGAGATCGCTGCGAGCATTCCTGAGGTCACTGACCAAAAGAGCTAACTGTCTGATATCCTTGGCTCCCATAAGTCCTGGCTGGAAGCCCATCGGGGTGGAGAAGCCTAGCAGAGTAGGAGGGCTGTTAACTCAAGGAAGTGGAAGTCCTCTAAAGCCTGGAGTGATTTCCTCTGCTTCCCAAAAACACCCTCTCTCCCTCTTTCTCATGTGGGCATTAATACTCATTTTTGGACATATTAGATGTGCCCTCAGAGAGAAAGCATGACAAAGAGAAAGACACACACATGCATACACACGAAACAGGAGAAAAACCTGCGGGACCCAGTTTGGCAGATTGTGTAGGAAGCCAGGCTGTTTATTTACAGCACTGGCTGAGTGTTTCCTGAAAAGAGGCTGCCTGCTAAATCATCAATTTCAGCCGGACGCTTCCCTCACCCCTATGGCTATTTTTAAACCACTACGACTAGGCTCGGACTTTTCAAATCAACACAGGAGGAACCCTGTGCTTTTCCTCGCCGCGGCTAACCCTGTTAGTCATGCTAATGTCTTATCCGGTTGTAAAGACTTCACCCACAATCACGCTAACACGTTTCCGCCTCTAAAGTTCACCCAGACTATCTCCAGACTCCAAAGTCTTTCAAAAGCTGTCATTTTACGAGGATTATTGATTATTTTAAAGTGAGACTGTGAATGCTCTGTGAGCGTGTTTTTAATGCAAGCCGATATTGACTGCGGTACTCACCTTTGCACTGGTTGGTGTTTTTGTCCAGGATTGCCTTTGTTGACACTATTTTTCCATACCTGCAAAGGACAAAGAGAACAACAGGATCAGCTAAAAATGAAAGCTAGCTAGATCAAGTACATTTCAATCTATTGCATGAAACACTGTTTTTTGATCTACTAACAGTGTCTAATCATTTTTGTAATTTTAATTACAATGAACCTTTCCACCACAATATAATTTCCACCATATCTCAAAATATGTATTGTTTCATTACATTATGTGGTGGAAATGAACATGATTGAAATGACAATTTTAACGCTTTGTAATAAAATAAACTCCTCTTGCTAATGCTAATTTCACAGTTAGCTTTTTATGCATCCTAAATACACTGTTGAATAATATTTTTACACTTTTTGCATAATTTGTAATATAACAGTAAATGTATTCATTTAAACACAACAATATTCATTTATTTACACATTCAATGCATTCATTTAAAAATCAGAATCATCCAAAATATTATAAATTGCTAATATTTGCTGACACTTTTTATACATTTTTGTTTAAAGCTGTAATACTGTAAAAATGTAATATCTGTATCATTTTCATTTTTAAAGTTGCAATGAAATCTTTTCTTCAGTATACATTCAAATAAAATGGATTATCAAAAAAGAAAAAAAAAAAAGAAAATTAAACACAAAAAATTAAAAACAATCCTATAAATGGGTGAATCGTTCACAATAAGATTGCCATTTTCACTGAGGTCTGGGGCAAAAATCTACACAGAAAATATATTTTAAAAAAACTGTCAAAAATTACAACTTTCTAATCCTAAAATGACACATTTTAATGTGACCTTCATATGAGAAAAAGAAAGAAGTTAAAATCAGTTTAATAAAAGTCAACCCCTGGGACATACAAGTGCCCGAACTTGAAGAAAAACCCAAGTGTAATGTTTGCTCCGAGCTTAGTTAATTAAAAAGTTTGAACCTAACTCATAGAGTATTTTTAATAAAGATATAGTTTAGCTTCATTAAAACCTTGATGAAGGGATGTTTATCGATACATCAATACCTTCCTTAACAGGACACCCTAAACAAGGGGAGGTTGATTTTGAGTGCAGGATGTGAGTCTCATACCCTAATGATTTAATTAAACAATGAGCATCACAGAGCCCCAATCTGCACCACAAAAACCCCTGCCCACGTTTTCACTTTTTCACCTCAACTCAGTGTTTTGCCTTATTCCTCCCATATCGCTTTCCTTCCATCCATGATGGAGGTAATAAAGTTACTTATCGCTTCCGTCTCCACCTGAAGACCGGGAAGACTGATATAAGCGTGGCACTCCTGATGTGACTTTTAATTAATATTTATTGCGGCTCCCACCTCCAGGTAAAAGCGGGAGACTATATTACCCACCTTTATAAGGATGGAGGCGTTTAATAAGGGAAAGATAATTTCACTGTCACTGTGAGAAGCGGCGTCCCATCGAGGCATTGTGCCACTGATGTCTGGATCATGGTAGCTAATTCGTCTCATATCCCTAATAAGCCCTCAAATGGCAAAGCTTATAGAAGAAATACAAATAAATATCGTAAGCTGCTATAGAGTGCTGCGAGGTTGAAAGTACAACCGTTGTACAAGGTTTCGTGTGAATTTATCAACAAAGTCTTCTGCAATTCACACCATCACATAGCAAGTAAATGTGGGCGGATGTTTTTTTGCGAAAACGGATAATCACAACTCTGGGATTGCAGAGACTCATTACAGAAACAATACTGGTTTTGTTTGAATTTTTTTCCCCCGTCAATATGGTATGTCAGTAAACAAAGTAGAAGCCTGGGGGACGAGAGCAACCACATAACACAGAGTGGAAGACATGAAAAAGAGGAGCTCTGTTGGAGAAAGCATGTAGCGGACCAAAGTGAAGGAAACACATGAGAACCATTTGACTCGAATGCTTGATTTGCTGCCATTTCATCTTGCAAAACAAGTGGACAAATACAGGCGTCTCAGATGAGTGAGTGGGTCGTGGGTGGAGCTGAGGGAGGAATGTAGTCAACATAACTGGCAACGTTTCCACAAGCCAGTGCCACGCCGCGGTCATGCACACGGATGTCTCACTAACACGAAACTCACAAACAGGAAGGTTTCCTCACAAACAGAGGCGTAGATTCATTCTCTTGCAGCCAATAAGGGGGTGCAGGGAGCGGAATGTCTTGTCTTGTGAAATATCATAAGCCTGTCTTGTTTTGTTTGTTTAGATGCTGATAAATGAAGCATTGTGAACTACCGAGGTGGGGTAACGTTTAATAGACAGAGTCTGTGGTTATGATTTATATGTTACAAAATGAAAGTCTTTGTTGAAACCTCAAAAACTGTAATGCCCTATACCGTTACTTTCTGGTTAACGTAATGCTCTTTAGGATCATTTGTCAGGATGACACGGCTAACGTTGTAGCCAAAGGTGGAGGAGCTCATGAGAACATCTGGCAAAGCATCCTGATCACGCTCACACTGAACAATGAACTTCAGGGTAGTTTTAAGTTGATGGAGAGCAGTAATGCCGGAATGGGACGTTATTCTACCCAGGTTAAAGGTTCATTATGGAATTTTGGCCTCTCTATCGCCACCTGTGGTTGAAACACAAAACTTTCAAAATCATTGAATTTATAAAATGAATTGGGATAAGGCAAGAACTAGTGTTGCTTTCGTCAACGAAAATTATGACTAAATATCGTCATCAACGAACCTTTATTACGTGACGAAAACGAGACGAGACGAAAATGCTGGTCATGTGACGATGACTATAATTAAATGTATAATGCAATATCGTTGACGAATAAAAACGAGACTAAATGTGGTTTACAAAATAAAAACTATGCTAAAATGTCTCTTCATTTTCGTTGACCAAAACGAGACGAAACGAAATGTTATAACGTTATTTCGTCTCGTTCAGTCGCGTTATTATTATTATTTTTTAAAACAGGCCGCCAAAAACAACACTAGCAAGAACACAGTTTTGTAGACTGATTGTACTTGCTCAATAATGATTTTTTTTTTTTTTTTACCCATAAAACTTTCTATAGTGCACCTTGAATCAGATAAATAACGAGTTCTGTCATTTACACACCCTCATGTTGTTTCAAACCCTTACGGTTATTTCAAATACACATTTTTTTTTTCCTGTGGAATACAAAAACGCGTATTTTTCCAAAAAATTAAATTAAATTAATAACTATGGATTTAAAATAAGGGTGAGTAAATTATGTAAGAAGTCTTATTTTTGGGTGAACTATTCCTTTAATGTGGTCTTAATGTTATTAGCACCCAAATATACACTAACTTTACTAATTAGCATTGCGTGCATTTCATTACAATGTGCACATATGTAAAATTCATGCAAATTCCGAGTGTTATAAGTCATACTAATAAAGTGCTGAACCCTTTTTTATTGAATAGAAGCAGGAATGTTTTTATGGATTGCATATCAAAAGAACTGTTCTGATGATTGTGTATCAGGGTTACTGTTTCTACGGATGCTGACTTTTGATTAAGAACAAGATTCAAGTGTGTTTACTAGTTGAAAACTTTCAGGACCTCAAGCATGGAGTTCCCCTCATGGATGGCGGAGTGCCAAGAATATGACCTTAAATAACATCAAGCCAAAGAAACCAAATGGTTTACAGTGAGAGAAGTTGCATGTTACAATATTAGTAAACCATCTACTCTATGATATATGATGATTATCATATACAGCAATATTATAAACACAAGAACAAAAATAGCATATTAAATTATGTCCCAGCTATTCCAAACACAACAGAAAAATCACTTAAATCTCATTCATATTAACTTGACTTTTGGCCTAATCAGCCATGACTACAGATAGCAGTGCACGACAAAGAACTTGGTTGTTTGGTTTCCATTTTCAACAGTTTGCAATTGGTTGGCCTGCCCATGGTGAAATTTCATTTGTCCAAAATCTTGCTCTAAACACTGGTGTATTAAAGAAATATCTGTTTACTTTCAACTCAACATTTCTTGTTTAATTGGGCGTATTTATTTGGCAGAGCACATCATTACGAAAAAAGTTGCCTTCATAATCAAAATGTTTTAAATGGCAAATGTTGATGTCACCAAATTTCTTTGTTGACCAGCTGTCACCTTTCACGCTGCAATAAAGTGCCATCCTACATTTTTTTTCTAATTATGCTATTTCACTTACGTCACGTAGTATATATATGTCCAAAACATCATGTTAAGAAAATACGTCACATTTAAATGAGCTTTGAAAAAAAAAATCATTTTGGCTTTACACATCAAACATTTTCTAAAATATAAATATATAACAATTAATTAATCATTTATTTAACAAAGATGCATTAAATTGATCAAAAGTGACAGTAACATTTATAATGGTACAAAACAGTTCTATTTTAAATTAATGTCTATAAAATGTTGTATTAAAAATGATAAAATATTATATAAAAATATTATATTATTTTATAAAATATTTTCTGCATTCTACAAAAAAATATTGAGCAGCACAACAACTGATAATAATAAGAAATATTTCTTGAACACCATATATATATATATATGTATAAATTATAAAACATAACTTTTTTATAAACTGATTTACTGGAGTCTTTATAAGGGTCATTAAAATGGAAATGTCAGAGAAGATTTATGGAGTTATGTTGAATACATTTGTGCGCCTCAAACCTTGGTGAAGAAAGTCACAACTATTAAAGGGGTCATATGATGCGATTTCAAGTTTTCCTTTCTCTTTGGAGTGTTACAAGCTGATTGTGCATAGATAAGATCCCTGAAGTTGCAAAGACTAAAGTCTCAAAACCAAAGAGATATTCTTTAGAAAACGAAGCGTTTGAGAGAGGCGGGGCATAGAGGACCTACAATAATGTACAGTATTTGAAAAATTATGTGTTTTTTGAACATTAAAGCATGTCAACATATTCTGTTACACCAAATACACAAAATAATGATCTTTTAAAAAGCATCATATGACCCCTTTAATATCACCTAAAGGCATGCCAGCTGTGACTGACAGAATCAAAGTAAGAAAGAAAGCTTCTAATACCACATACACCAAAACCTCCTGTCAAATACCACAGTTCAGCCAGTACGTGGGATCACAGTGTTCTAACTCTGGTCATCTGGATGAAGGAACCTGTTCTCCACACTGACCAGAGCAGATCAGGTCCAAAAGAGATGCCCACAAATGACACACAGGCCCAATCACACGCCACCACCCTTTCTAACACAGCACACACTGAACCCTCTGAGTGCTTTAGTCAACCCACAAGCACACAAAATCAAATCAACATGAACACAAAAAACTGTAAACACCACATGAGGTAAACCAAAATGCCTAGAACGACTTTCAATGAAGATAAATATATTTCTAGATCCACACATGCACTTTTGAATGATCGCGACACAGCTCGACGTGCTGTGACAGCCCAAGCTGGGAGCAGATCCCAGCTGATTTGATCAGCGTCAAGACAACGCGTCTTGTGTACGAAGCTTTCAGCTGCAGTGTGTGAAGTGCTAATGACAGTTCGGACATAGGCGTAGCATAAGCTTTTCTAATGTGGAATTTGATTTAAAAACACAACTTTTCACCACACCATTACTTTATTTGGAATAATACGGACATTTTAAATAAACAAAAGTCAAAAAAATTGAAAATTGGTTTTGAAATAAAATTGTTTTGGTAGACCAATTTTTTAATTCAGATTTTTTTTAATGCATATGAGGAATTCATAGCAAAATATAATATTCCCATACCGCCAAAGGACTGTTTTTGGCGCAATCTCTCCTAGAATATGTATGTTGTTTAAAGAGCAAAAAAATATTCAATTATAAGCAACTCCCACAACTCTCACCCAATCACTCCCCTATAGGTAAAATTCAAAATTCTAATTCATAGTAAAATATGTTTTTCCTACCATTGTAATAATTATAACAGATCAATAAGAGCCCTTTTCCAGAAGGATGTTGTTTTGAAACCAAACGTAATTGCATATTAGAATCAATTTGTGAGTGATGTTGATTGGAAAAAAATCTGGCTTCTGCCCAATCGCTATCTCTTAACAAACAAGGTTAAACTCCATCACAGAATATACCTTGCTGAACTTTAATTAAATAAAAAAAGATATAGATGTAAGCTGTAGCTTTTTCAAGCAGAAGCCAGAGACAGCTTATGTGTCTTTTTTTTTCTTTTTCGATTTTATTGTTGACCATGTTGACGAAAATGTTATTTTACAGTGGAAACATGTTCTTTTAGCATTTTAAAAATGAAGTGAAGCACTATATTGACTCTATATTGCCCTCGAAGAAGAAACAAAAAGCTAATCGAATTTTGCAACCTTGTACACTCTTTAATGTATTCCTATATTGTTTATATCTCCCCTGAGCATTTGAAAATTGTTGTATTTGTTGCTGTTGTAGTTGTATTGATTGTACTGATATTCTGTTCAATTAAACAAAAAAAAAGTGTATGCGCGTGCACCAGTCAGCGGAAGCTAGAGATTACGGTTTATAAAGTTTTAAATATGGATGTTTTTCTTACAAAAATGCATCGATTCACTTCAGGAGGCCTATATTAACCCCCCAGAGCCGTGTGGAGCACTTATTCGTGATGGATTGGTTAAGTTTATTGGACTTCTATTGGACTATTGAATATCACCCATTCACTGCCATTATAAAGCTTGGAAGAGCCAGGACATTTTTAAATATAACTCAGATTGTATTTGTCTGAAAGAAGACAGTCATATACACATAGGATGGCATGAGGGTGAGCAAATTATGGGGTAATTTTCATTTTTGGGTGAACTATCCCTTTAATCTTAGTTAAATCACCCGTAATAAGCATATGGAGCACACATGCAATCTGTAGATTGTACTAGCAAATTAGTACCCTTTTTTTGGGTACCTTACATTATTAATGGACAAGGCTTGCGTTGCTTTTTTTGTCCTTGGTACAAAGGATTGGCAAGTGAGTGTGTCTGTGGTTTGAACTGTTGAGAAGAATTCGAAAAGATGACTGACACCTTCTTGCTGCCTCAGAAGTCAGGGAGGCACTAGACGGAGCTGATGTCAATAAAACAGTCGAATCCAGCCTAAAAGACCTTTATCCCAAGTGTTTAGGCTCATTTTGACTGAACTTCCTCTTCCTCTCCCACCTCACACATATTGACAAGAGCTGTGTGATACTGAGGAAGACAGAGAGACTTCAAGATGACTCTTGATGGCTAGCGGCTTTTTGGCCCTCATACGAGTTACAAGCGTCTGATGTTTGTTTGTACGCTCGCTTGCGCCGCTGGATTCGAGAAAGAGGCCCAGTGACTTTCCAAAAGGAGGATTCGGTTTCCTAAAGCGCTATGGGCTTGATTTACTGAATGTTTGCATATGAAGCCTCGTCCAAACTTGATAGAAAGTACAAAACTTGTCTAAGCTGAGATATGACTCAATATACAAGCAAAAGCTCATGAAAAATATGTTCATAATACAGTTTTTCTGCTCACCGCAGAATGTGAAATTTACAGCAAAACACAGCAGCTGTGGTTGCCGAAACTTTGCCATAAAAAATTACAGTAGCAACATTTTAGGTATTACAGGAATATTTTTTTTTTACAGTACAGTATATTTCATTAACTGATATAATGATATATAATACAGTCTGCTCATCGCAGAATGTGAAATTTACAGCAAAACACAGCAGCTGTGGTTGCCGAAACTTTGCCATAAAAAATTACAGTAGCAACATTTTAGGTATTACAGGAATATTTTTTTTTTACAGTACAGTATATATATTTC
>NW_015652150.1:549061-556387 GCF_001515625.1 Sinocyclocheilus rhinocerous
AGCGGAAGCTAGAGATTACGGTTTATAAAGTTTTAAATATGGATGTTTTTCTTACAAAAATGCATCGATTCACTTCAGGAGGCCTATATTAACCCCCCAGAGCCGTGTGGAGCACTTATTCGTGATGGATTGGTTAAGTTTATTGGACTTCTATTGGACTATTGAATATCACCCATTCACTGCCATTATAAAGCTTGGAAGAGCCAGGACATTTTTAAATATAACTCAGATTGTATTTGTCTGAAAGAAGACAGTCATATACACATAGGATGGCATGAGGGTGAGCAAATTATGGGGTAATTTTCATTTTTGGGTGAACTATCCCTTTAATCTTAGTTAAATCACCCGTAATAAGCATATGGAGCACACATGCAATCTGTAGATTGTACTAGCAAATTAGTACCCTTTTTTTGGGTACCTTACATTATTAATGGACAAGGCTTGCGTTGCTTTTTTTGTCCTTGGTACAAAGGATTGGCAAGTGAGTGTGTCTGTGGTTTGAACTGTTGAGAAGAATTCGAAAAGATGACTGACACCTTCTTGCTGCCTCAGAAGTCAGGGAGGCACTAGACGGAGCTGATGTCAATAAAACAGTCGAATCCAGCCTAAAAGACCTTTATCCCAAGTGTTTAGGCTCATTTTGACTGAACTTCCTCTTCCTCTCCCACCTCACACATATTGACAAGAGCTGTGTGATACTGAGGAAGACAGAGAGACTTCAAGATGACTCTTGATGGCTAGCGGCTTTTTGGCCCTCATACGTTCTTCTGAACTTAACCAGGGCAGCTGAGCTTCAAGAGGAGTCGGCCACTCATCTGACCTCAGGTTAGATGGGAATGCTGGAGACATGTTGCCGCTTTCAGGTTTAAAAAAAAATAACAGCAGTGAGAAATAACCACAGAAACTGCAGAGGAGTCTCATAAGGGAAAAGTCACTTTAGAGACTTTACCCTGCACCTCGAAAAAACATAGAACCATTGAAGTGGGTCAAACTGCAATACATTTTTTCTTCAGGAAACAAATTTTACATGGGCCATCAAGTGATGACTAAACACAGCACTAATATTACAAAAGTAAACAAAAAAAAGCCCTTAAATTCAAACATTTATATTAATAACGTATCATGTGAAACTGAAGATTAGAGTAATGGCTGCTAGAAATTGAACTTTGCATCACAAGAATAAATGACATTTTAAAATTTCAAAACTATTTAAATACAGTTCTCTTCTAAATTATAATAATATTTCCCAATATTACTGTTTTTGCTGTATGTTTGACAGATAAATGCAGCCTTGGTGAGCATAAGAGACTTACCGACCCCAAACTTTTGAATAGTAGTGTACAATCACAATAATTCATTAAAAATGACAAAAAAGCAACCTATCAGTTGCCCATACACCTTGTGTGCTCTATCTCAGGTTTTCTGAAGCCATATGATAGTGCTGAGTGAAGAACAGACTACGAAGATAGTAAATACTATAGATTAAAATTGTTGTTTTGGTCATACTGGATAAAAGTCATTTACTTTTAAGAGCATACTGGATATACATTTGATTCTGGCACACTCCCTGAATGCTTTTTGAACCATACCCTCCTTTGCACTACAGCAGCGACCTGAATAATACTCGAGTCTTCAAATCATTAGAAATACTAGCCTGATTTTCTGCCTGTGATTAGACATTTCTACAGTGCTGAGAAGGAGACATAAATCATAAGTGCAGAAAAAGAAGACGACAAATGTACTGTAAGAAAGCAACACTTTGAAATAAAAACCATGACCTGTACTAGCCTTGTCACCGGCTCAGAAATGGTTTGCATGCTCTGGATGCCTGAGTTATTCGAGCCCACGGGGGGGTTCTGCCAACTGAAAATGAGATCCTACCCCAGAGGCCCCCCTAGATATGGCAGCCCTGTACACAAGGGCAATTCCTCCACTGCCTCAGTTAGTCAATCAGGCTGAGAGACAGAGAGCAAGTGAGGGGGTGCCATTTTCGGCAGCAAGCCTTGGATGCTTTTCAGTGAATATAAAATATATAAGATATTTTAAATATATAGGAGAGGAATATAGAATAAAACCAGGAAAATGGTAACCACTGAATGCCAAGATTCCACTGGAAGCAATATAATCACTTTCTGATCTTACTCACACAGGAAAGAAAAACACAAATGAGATCAATTTTACATCTCAGTTGTTTCTCCTAGACAGCAATGGGATTAAATGGAAAGTAAATGAAATCTCCTGCTCCCTAAATTTTGCTCTTGAAAAAAAAAGCGATCCTCGTAATCTTGCATCTGTTTCTTGTAGGGTTTCAAAGTTAGAATCAAAAGTCAAAAGTATTCAACATGAACCGAAACATTTCTCGTCAAATAAAAGACAAGATAAAAAACGAAATTAAATAAAAAATATAGAAAAGCTGTGCTAACCACATTAATTTTATACTGTATCTCAACTGTTTCATTCGTTTGTAGTTTTATTTCTCCTCAAGGAATTTTACTCTGCAAGTTTTGTTTTTGCATTTTCTCTACTGATCTAGGAAAATCTGTGGAATACTGCAAAATGAACTTAAAAATGACAATATGAGTGCTACTACTTATTTGTAATTAAAAACACAATTAAACTAGCCAAGATATTAATAAGAAAAAGATCATGTACAGAACATTTCTGTGTGCACAGGTTTCATTTGCATCTGCAAAAGGGCAATACCATTTTTTTTAACTGTGCACATATAATAAGAGACAAATTGGCTAAAAACATACAGAACTTTGTTGGAATGAAATTCCCAATTCATCCCTTAAAACCTTGATCCAAGTGTGAGCAGAATTGAGTTGGATTGTATTCACTTTTTCTCTGTAGCATTAGATTACAATCAGAGACATAATGAGTGGCTCTGAAATGCAATTATTTTAAATGGTATTGTAAAATGCTGTGTCCTGAGGGTTAATACTCCATGATATTGAATCATGGAAAAGAAAAGTAATGAACTGGCTCACATACATTACTCTCTGCCCTCTGATTTCCACCAACACACACACACACACACACACACACACACACAATTGCAGATGCAAAATGAAAGCACATAAACATGATGACGACATGTTCACCTAAGGCCTTCATTAATAATTCATGATTCATATTCTGGCCCTTTATAAAACCGTCCGGGTACGTTTTCAGTTTTTTGTCTCAGTAAATGCAACACTCTTCCAATCTGACCTTTTTACCTCTTCTAATGCAACATAACTGAGACGTTAAAATCTGGATGCTTGTTTCAAAGTCGCAATGTGGCAAACATTCTGCATCTGCGTCTAGACAATGTGCCATTCCTCAATTATCAGATAATCTAATAAAAAAAATTTAAAAAACTGTGAGCACGGCAAACTGAAAACTAGAAGGGCTCATTTTCATGGCTGAGGTTTGAGATTCTGCTGAGGCCACGTTTTCTCCTTTAGAGTCTAACCCCATTGTACCTTCAGCCTCAAAACCCTGCCAATCTTCCACTGGGAATCACACAAGAAGATCTCCGAAATGTCAGCCTGACAGAAGCACTTTTTACTGCCCTTCCTGCCACTGCAGCAGAGCCACTGGAGGACGGAAAAGGGTCACTAACTGTGTGTGCATGTGCACAAAATGTGTGCGTATGCACGCACGCAGCTGTAAGCTTTAGATCGCGACACTAGGGTGCCAGATATGCATGCATGGCATCTAAATCACTGTGGTGTTATGTAAAAAAATTGCAAAGAGTGTTTGTGGACACTCTTTTTTTCTGTTGAGCTCCGGAAGTGAGCCCCAAGGCGAACCCCTTTGACCTTTCCAAAATGTTACTGCCCATTTGGCACGGCAGCCACAGCTAATAAAACTTTTATAATCATGAATTTTTTATTCCAGTCCCACTCCAGGCCTTGGGCTAACCTAGACCATGGTAGCCCAAGACCCTGAGAGAGATGGAGAGATGTTGTGGGAGGCTGTGGCTTGAGGTTTCATCATTCTACCCCCTGAGTTTTGACATGTTAACATTTTGAGTGGCATGCATTTCCGTTTTTTTTTTGTTTTTTTTAATGAAAATAATGCTTCTTTTTCTGCCTCTTCCCTCTCAAAAAGCAAAAAACAATCTCAATGAATTCTGGGAACTAGCTGCAGCCCGGTAATTGCACTCATCTGTGTAGGGTCCACAAGACAAAGCAGTCCTTGGTTTAAACGTTGCTTAGAAACTGCTGACCCCAGATCCATGTTCTCATGGTCAACTTTGCATGGGTGAAATTAGGAAATTCAGAAATATTCACAGAAGGTCATGGCGCTGGAGTAAATGTCTTAGGTTTTAAGGCAGAAAGCCCCCACACAGGATTTACATCTACATGAGTCATCAGAGAAGATTATGCAAGCTGCCCCCTGGTTCTTGTACAGAGTTTCATAATGACCTCGCTACATTCTAATAATGCTGACTTGCCATCGTCATTTATGGGGCTATATTCTTCTCCGTAACCAAGCAGAGGAATTTTTTTTTCATATCCCTGTGACCTGTGAATGCATTTACATGAGTTCTTGCATGTGGGTACCTGTGTCTTTGTAACTATAAATAGGTATAGAGCGGCTGTTCATATAGGTGTATAGAACGACAAACCTGTTTAGATAGAGAGAAAGAGGATAACAGGCAGCAACATCTGTGAAAAGATACTTACGGTTGGCAGAGTTTGATGAGGTCCTGGTCGGTGGTGCCAGGCGGAAGGCCCCGGATGTACAGGTTGGTTTTACTGAGCTGCTCCGCTGCACTGTGGCTGCTGCTATTGGTGCTGGGACTGGGCGGAGCCATGGGAGGAGGGGGCGGGGCATATGACTGCTGCAAGACAGAGAAAGGCATAAGTTGTTATTAAAAATGTATATGATTTATATTAGATTACTGTAATATTCACTTTTGAACAGCAGTTTAGTTTAGTTATTTATAAAGCACATAAAAACAACAGGTGTTGAAACCTGCTGTACAACAAATATAAAACAAACCTAAAAACATACATAATCAAATGCTTTGCCAGCAAGATCTCATGACTCAGAAAGAAGATAAAAATGCATCTCTAATGGGCATCTCTAGCCACTGTGAGCTTAAACATGCCTTTAGGTGAATAATTTATGAGTCAATGAACCTTAGTGAGAGTCGACACTATATTTACTATAAAACAAGGCTTTCAATATAAAACAAATTATCCATTCAATAAGATGTGCAATCGTAATTTCTAATACCTTACAATGAACTGGTCTTTTAATTTGGTTTCCAAACACATATATGCAGTTAGTAATACTAATATAACGGAGAGTTCTGGTCCTGGCTTCTGAATGGTCAGTTATATCAGCATCACAATAATAGTCTACAATAAGTGGTCTTTGGTCGTTATATAGTTAAGAGAAATAACCCTGTCAAGCTCTGGCAAACTCTGCTCTTTTCTTGAATATGCGTTGTCCGTGACTGTCTGTATTAGGATCGATATATGTTTATGTGAAGACTGATACTATCCATACAACAAGAGCATTGAAATTTCAATTTCAATCCACCCATCACTACTGAAGTCCTGCCTCGTTCTGATTGATTGGTCCAGTTAATGCGCAGTGCACCTGGAGCTTCAACGCCTCCAGTTTGAATGTTGGAATATTTTAGATGCTTTGCCAGCTAAATCCTCATCTGCAAGGTTCATTACAACTGATTCTACTTATATCCCTCACAGTTTGTTTTAATTTGCATCAGTTTAAATCAGGGGCGGCATTTCCATATGGCAGTTGCCATACCCTAACCTCCGCCGCCATACCGCGGTTGTTCGTTGCATACCCTATCGTCCCCCAGAAAGCGATTTTAACCGAGTGACCTTTCCCCAGAGCCTCAGGGTGGTGCAACTTGTGAGGTGCGAACACATTTGCTAACGGACAATGGGCCGAGGTCCCGGGTAGGCAATCTCTGCCATACTCTGGGGTTTTCTGAAACGCCGCCACTGTTTTAAATACGACATCTTCCTTGACGAAGATTCAGTTAGGCTTTTGATCCACATACGCACTGAGCATTCAGTACTTTCTAGCAGACATGGCAGTCAGATATAGAAACATCACTGTGACAGTTAGACTGTGGCATGAGAGCTATTATTTACGTGTGTATGCGCACTTTCCTAGTGATGTCTAGGTAATGGGCTGTGTGTGTGTGTGTCTGGCCTGCGCTTTCTCTGTGTTTGCAATAATCATTGGCTGTCAGTTGTGCTGTACACTGGCAAGTCTCCCCTGGCATTAATCTATTACCTGCACTTCCCCACAGCCTGCAATTTCCTCCAGAGAGACGTTCAGACAGACAGACGGACAGACGGGCCTATCACAGCTAGAATAGATTCTGCATTCATATAATTCACACACCCCTGTGCCTCAGGCTACAGTTATGAATGAACCCATTGAATTCTCAGGAATACAACACACAGACAGGGAATAGAAGACGAAGAATTGCCATAAAAACACATTGTACGCATATGCTTAGAGGGAAATATAAACCTCATGTTCTAACTGAAAAAGTAGGGAGATTTATATGAATATGAGAAGGTTGGGCATAAGCACATTGCACAAACAATTACATACATACCAGCAGTGTTGTTAGTAGGTAACTAAAAGTACTACTTACTCAAAAGCCACTACATACTCAATTTCATTTTCAGTCGCATGACAGTCGTTCAGGTGTTGTAGCATTTCCTGTAACAAGCTTTTTATTCCAACTTGTAGTAACCAAATGCTACATTTCTGTGAGCTCAAAGGGTGAACAAACACGCACTCTTAAAGGGGTCATATGATGCGATTTCAAGTTTTCCTTTCTCTTTGGAGTGTTACAAGCTGTTCGTGAATAGATAAGATCCCTAAAGTTGCAAAGACTAAAGTCTCAAACCCAAAGAGATATTCTTTATAAAAGTTAAGACTCGTTTCATCCGGGGGACGATAGGGTATGCAACGAACATTCACTGGATGCCTCGTTTATAATGGGTTTTATTGGTTTTGTCTCGTCGCTCCGGTCGGGACACGGCATCACAGTATGGTAAGGGGCGTAACATTTCCATCACACGCTTGAGGAATTCGGCCAATTACGACGCACTGGATAGCTGGCCAATCAGAGCACACCTCGCTTTTCAGAACGATGAGCTTTGTAAAAATCGACGCGTTTCAAAAAGGCGGGGCATAGAGGAGAAACAATAATGTACAGTATGTGGAAAATAATGTGTTTTTTTAACCTTAAACCGCATAAACACATTTCATTACACCAAATACACAAAATAATGTTCTTTTTAGCAGCATCATATGACCCCTTTAAAAAAAAAA
>NW_015652150.1:556513-558947 GCF_001515625.1 Sinocyclocheilus rhinocerous
CTGTTTCTATAAAGTGGGGCAGTTCCAACTTTGCAAGGACAGTCTGGCGCTTCTGACTCACAGCTTGTAAGTACGTTTTTTATATTTAAAGCGTTTTTATTATTTTATATATTTAAAGCAAGTTTTTTGGGCAGTGTAGAGTAGGGCTTGTTGTTTGTCATTTCTCCAATCACTAATGCAGACATGGTTTTATGTTTATGCGGCACGATAAGTCAGTATAAGACAGTATAAGTCATTATAATCAGTAATTATGTCCCCACTGTATGCAACAAATGCCTCGTTTGTAATGGGTTTTATTGGTTTTGTCTCGTCGCTCCGGGACACGGCATCACAGTATGGTAAGGGGCGTAACATTTCCGTCACACGCTTGAGGTATTTGGCCAATCATAACGCACTGGATAGCTGGCCAATCAGCGTACACCTCGCTTTTCAGACCGATGAGCTTTGTAAAAATCGACGCGTTTCAGAAAGGCGGGGCATAGAGGAGAAACAATAATGTACAGTATGTGGAAAAGAATGTGTTTTTTTAACCTTAAACCGCATAAACACATTTCATTACACCAAATACACAAAATAATGTTCTTTTTTAGCAACATCATATGACCCCTTTAAATGGTTGTGTGTACTGTATGTGTAGGATAGGCCTGGAAAGTCATTCTAGTGAATCGGTTCATTGTAAACCGTACCCCCACCCTTCCCCCCAACCCATATGTTGTGTTGGAAAGTCCAAATCATTCTAGTGAATCGGTTCGTCTTGAACAGCTCACTCTTTCATATAATTCATTCGAGAATCCGTTATAGTGAGTAGATTTTTTCTAAACGATCTCGATGTAGCGATAGAAGTCCGATTCATTTTAATGAATCGATTTGTTTGGACTGTGTATGTAAATGAACCGATTCAAATAATGATTCACTGATTCGAGTTGCAGTACAGTAACCTTAAAAAAATTACGTGTATTATGGTATTTAATTATATTTAATGGACATTTATTTGTTCAGTTTTGATGTTGTCACCTTTATTGCGATTCATAAAAAAAACTAATTGTAAAAAAAAAATGCTGTGACGCAACTGATTATTTTTTAAAATATGTAATACAGTATTGTATAGCATTACTTTTAAACCTAATGTTCCCCAGCACTGGTGCACACAAAGCTCTGCCCTAAAAGCTGTGTATTACTTTGCCAGAACCCTACATGAAATCTGGATATAATAAATACACTCGATTCCAAGAAACTATACGTATGTGTGTCTGACATGCCTGACATGGCTTCAGGCAGTCATGCACACATGCATGATCTGACTGCATAAAAAGCTTCCTGTGTGAATGGAAGCTTATCAGACCCCCCCGGCCCGGTTCTCCTCAGCAGATTGGGGGTCTGGCCTCCGCAACACGACGCCAGAATGGAGACAGACCGAGCACAAGAGAGCAAAAGCTTGGCTGATCAAAGTGCTCGCCACAGACACCTCTTTCAGCCAATTTGTGCAGCTGTCAGGGGCACGGCGATAGCGCGTCAGGGTGTGTAGTGTGTCAGGAGTCATGATGGGAGAAGCCTTTGAAACGTCAAAGGCGTTCACTTCGCCGTCAGACAGGCTTAGATTAGAGGGAAAGGGAGAGATGATGTTGCTTTTACAACGGACTCCAGCAGCAATCGCACACATACACATACTCTAGGCGCAGGCCCGGACTGGCCACCGGGAGAATTTTTTTTAAAAATTATTATTATTATTATTAATAATATTTTATATTTATGCCATCTCAATGTACCAAGGTGATCATTTCGATAATAAATCATATATAGTCTTGATTGGCAGCGCTGCGCTATACGAATCAGCTCACATGTGTTCCGCGCTTCCGTCAAACGATTCCGAACAGAACCGATGCGCGGGACTCGCTGCTCAAAAAACATTTATTATTATTATTATTAGTAGTAGTAGTAGTATCACGTTGAAAACAGAGTAGATTTTTTTCAGGTTTATTTGATGAATAAAAAAGTTTATAGAAAGCATTTATCTGAAATAGAAGTCTTTTGTAACATTATAAATGTCTTTATAATCACTTTTGACCAATTTAAAGCATCCTTGCTAAATAAAAGCAATATTTAGCAAAGAGAAATACCCCCCCAAACAAAAAAATATATATACTGACTTGAAACTTTTGGTATAGTGCATGCATAATGTTACAAAAGCTTTTTATTTCAGATAAATGCTGATCTTTGGATATTTCTATTCATCAAAGAATCCTGATGTACTCAGCTGTTTTAAATATTGATGATAATAATAATAATAATAATAATAATAATAAATGTTTCTTGAACAACAAATCAGTATATTAGAATGATTTCTGAAGGATCATGTGACACTGAAGACTGGAGTAATGATGCTGAAAATGTACCTATGTATGATCACAGGAATAAATTACATTTTAAATATATA
>NW_015652150.1:559406-559629 GCF_001515625.1 Sinocyclocheilus rhinocerous
TGTTTCTTGAGCAGCAAATCAGCATATCAGAATGATTTCTGAAGGATCATGTGACACTGAAGCCTGGAGTAATGATGCAGAAAATTCAGCTTTTTGATCACAGGAATAAATTATATTTTAAAATATATTCAAATCGTTATTCTAAATAGTAAAAATATTTCACAATATTACTGCTCTTGCTGTATTTTGGATCAAATAAATGCAGGCTTGGTGAGAAGAAGAG
>NW_015652150.1:562738-569022 GCF_001515625.1 Sinocyclocheilus rhinocerous
ATATATATATATATGTATATACTGTATATTATTTTTGTATTACATTTTAAGCATGTAAAATGTCACTTGGGATGAATATTTTTGAGTTTTGGATCAAATTAACCATTTAACCTTTATTTTTCAAATAGTTTCAAATAGAGTCGAGAAAAAAAAAAAACTCAGCATTTTAACAATCTCATACTCCGATCAGTTTTTTTTCTCATGCTCAGGGTCATGACACAAGAAACAAAACTGACCTAATGGCAAAGTCCTTAAGACACGTTATGGCCAAATAAAAAGCAACTTAAAATCATTGCTTATGATTAATTTATATCGGAAAATATATCATAAATACAATTAGTTATATATCGCCCAGCCCTAGCTAGTAATTAGTGGATGTTGTTAAGCTTTGGTGCTCATGCAGTCTGCATGAGTTTGAGTCTGGCTTGCATCATTTGTTCTATTCCTCTCCCTTCATTTCTAGACATCTCTATTCTGTAGCTTTCAATCAAAGTGGCAAAAAGGCTGAAGCCTTCCAGAGAAGAGGAAATCAGTTATTGTCTGCTAATTAAACAATTCCTGCCTTTCTTCTCCTTGTCTTTTGCTCTCTCTCATCCCTGCCTTCTACCACTCTAATGACTGTAATCTGTCCATTCAGCCCCCCTCTTCTTCCGCAGCCTGGCTTCTGTAAACCGTCTCCTCCTCTCCCCCGCCCCCTGCTCTTCTATGGATAAATCCATCCCTCCCTCCTGCTTCCCCTCCTTCCCTATGTATCCCAGGGTTGGCCGGTGCGTAGCCAGGCTCTGTTCTTTATTAAAGGGTGAGTGATGTGCACACACATTATCTCCTCGCTGCACGCCCAGATAGCCTTCATTTCCCTAAAGAGTACTCCAGTCACCAAACAATTAGTACTTCCTGGAGAGCCCTCGAAAATGGGTTTCGAATGGTCGCCTCTCCTCTCCTCCAACCACTCTTCCTCTCTCTGTCTGTCCATCCCCTCTCTCTCTCTCTCTCTCTCTCTCTCTCATTATTTCTCCTCTGCTGTTGTTCGCAGAGAGAGACTGACCTCTATCAGGTCAGCTTTCTTACGCTGCCTGCTGAGTATGTGGAGTTAACCCCTGCCTCCGCCACTGTGATTATGCTTAGGCTGTGGAAATGTACATGTGTGCACACACTTCATATGCATGCATTTAAAATATTCCTTGTATTCACATATTGATGCATTTCTGCATGTGATGGGTCAATGACTAATAAGAGTGATTTCTTTATCCATGATAAAGGGAAAAAAATCTTTTTTTAAATAATCTAGGTTAAAATTGAAGTTTTTAGAAATGTACTTCTTGTATTCATATTGGTTTCATATGGTTTGACAGCAATAAACAAAGTTTTATTTATTTAGACTTTTATGAAAAGTCTAAATGTAACGTGGTGTTCTCAAGTATAATATAACAATATATTTTATTTTCCTCCAAGGAAAATAAAAGATTATATTTTCAGGTCAGTATTTCATGGAAAAAAAGTTGTTGTTTTTTCTTTACAGATATTATGAATTATAGGCCTGTACATTTTTGGGGGAACTGAATCACGTGACTGACTGATTTTTACAATATGAACTAACTTGGTTTTGTCATAAAAACATCTTATCTAAATTATTTTAGAGACTTCACAAACACAACCATCACTTTGATTTATTGTACTTTTTTTCAAATATGAATAAAAAGTGAAGCAGTTTTGTTAAAATATTGTATTGTTTTGTTGTGTTTTTCTAAACAAAAAAATATATGCTAAACTTTTAAAAATGTTATTATTTTAATGAGGCATTTTTTCTTCTTAATGATATCAGTTGTATCACCCTGACATTTCTGACATTTTGTAAAATATATCAAAATGAATTTTTATGACAGAAATTAAAAACTTGCTCATTATAGAAGAGGTGTATTCAGGCAGTGTAAATGCATTTTTAATGTATTTTTAAATATATTAATGGATTGAACAAAGGAAAGAGCATGAAGTCATTGACCAGTATGCCATGAGTTTTGCCACTATTTTTCCCCAGATGTGGAGGAAAGGTCTCATAGCTTTTCCATAACAATCTGGATTCTTCTGCAGACAGCGTTCACAGCACACACACATGCACTCGGCCTCACTCTTGACGGTAGTGATCGATAGTACACGCCATGACCCTGCCGTCACAGGGACCAGAGCAGGACATGGCGAGCATTGCTCTCCTTCCCTCAACTCTACCCCCAAGGCCCCTTGGGGCGAGGGAAAGAATGCCGGCTATTTAGGGAAAGGGTTTGAGATCCCCTGCATCCGGACAGAGGAGGCCCGAGGAAGCCCCAAAGATTACACTGAGCACTCTGCGCATACACACCCAACGTACATAAACACATGACTCTATCTGACCCAGAAATATATTACCACATGCATTAGCCCATTAGGCTCTCAGGAAGATCTATATGTTAGAGTTACTGCAGCAAAGGTAGGAGGGAGACTTCTTGCGGAGACAGAGAGCGAGTGAGAAAGCTTTAAGCCTTCTGTGCAAGTGGGCATTGAGTACTGTCTCTGCCATTAAAGCTCATAGTCGATAGCATGCACCATTAGAACCTCTTTGAATTGCAGAGATTGGTATGAAATAAAGGGATGGTCTTCTTTTACAGCTTTCTTTTGTGCTGGAGACATAGAGAGCGATCATTACTGATTAAATGATAAATGTTTGCCTTCGCAGGCTTGACATTGAGCCTGTCATTGGCTTGTGACGAGATCCCCTGCATCCGGACAGAGGAGGCCCGAGGAAGCCCCAAAGATTACACTGAGCACTCTGCGCATACACACCCAACGTACATAAACACATGACTCTATCTGACCCAGAAATATATTACCACATGCATTAGCCCATTAGGCTCTCAGGAAGATCTATATGTTAGAGTTACTGCAGCAAAGGTAGGAGGGAGACTTCTTGCGGAGACAGAGAGCGAGTGAGAAAGCTTTAAGCCTTCTGTGCAAGTGGGCATTGAGTACTGTCTCTGCCATTAAAGCTCATAGTCGATAGCATGCACCATTAGAACCTCTTTGAATTGCAGAGATTGGTATGAAATAAAGGGATGGTCTTCTTTTACAGCTTTCTTTTGTGCTGGAGACATAGAGAGCGATCATTACTGATTAAATGATAAATGTTTGCCTTCGCAGGCTTGACATTGAGCCTGTCATTGGCTTGTGACTAAAACAAAGGACACTTGAAGGAAGCGAGCATGTCAATAATCAGTGTCATTAATCATGAAAATGTCATGTCAGTGTCATTCATCATAGGCCTTTTCCCAGAAACCATGCCTCCTTATACCGTCTAATTATCCTGTAAATATTGAATCTTATCAAATCTTTTTTTTTTTTCTGAAAAAACAAAACAAAACACTGTTTAAGAGCAGATAAAGATTCAGAGGGAGGCAACGTCTCTTTTCCATCGCTTGCAATCTCATTAGATCCTAAAGCATTGCATGAATGTGTAGGAGTAACTGCAAGAAAGAGGTTAAAAGTCTTGTGAGGAGGCAATGCCTCTTTAGTACTATGATTGGCTGTGAATGGGATAATACCCGCCTCGCAACTGCTCCTCTAATTGGCCTGAATGGGTCAAACTGGTGGAAATAGGACTAATTGACCCTTCACTTGTCCATTTTCTCAGACAAACTTTTGCTCTTTTTTAATGTATGTTTATGGAGGGCCTGTGTGTTTGGATAACACAATTTTATAGGCATTATCCAAATCTACAACACCATATTGTGGCACAAGGTACCCAGAGATCTTATAATAGTGGCACAAGGTACCCAGAGATGGTTTTTTTTCCCTCCCAAATCTTTAATTAATCTTTAGAAGTGCTTGTGGATTTGGCCCTCATTCCCAAATGAACACATATAACATCAGTAAGAACAACTAAATTTGCTCTCAAGTAAATTAATGCTACTTCTCTGCCGTTTTTAATCAAGTTACAGCGTAATTTTAAAAAGATTATTTAGAGAACAAAGGCAGATAAAATGCTTTGCAATGCCACAAATCTGAATGGCCCATGTAAGAATAATATCAAATGAGCACATTTACTGAATCTCTAGTTCAATCCTTTTGGAAATAATTGTGTAAAGTTTGTCTGAGTTAGCAACAGTAACCAAGGGGAGCAGAGCACAGGGAAGGGTCAGTGTTAACATGGCCATATGTGGTCACATCCAGAATGTTTAGAGAAAAAAAAAAATCTGTAAGTGAGATGGTTGTAGCAAGCACTCCATTTGGTTAAATTAAAGGTGAACATTTCCTATCCCAGTTTGAGTCATTTGAAGTTTAAATACTGTGGCTCTCTGGTGCTTTTTAGAACTTTGTTCTGTTTGTTTTGGCATCACCTGACACAGCAACTGATCAACCAATAGCGTGAGTTTGGGGGCGGGATTAGCCATTTTAAGCAGACATTTAGAGTGTTAGGGAAACCTGTTCGAAAACATGAATTATTTTTGAAGATAAGTTATCTGAAATGAATAATGATGTTCACTTCCCTCCCAGAGACTTTTTTTTTACCCGCATCTTTCACGTGTTTGACCCTTTGAGAAAATACAAAAACAGAATGGACCACACACAGACTAAACAGGTACCAGAGCACCGGTCTGTACCTTTCATAATTCTTTCTGTCAGCAGGAATGTGAGGACAAATAAGCTAGCTTTAATTTAGAAGAAACACGCTGCTCCAGACACCTAACCACACTCCAGCTTGTTAACGTCAGGCCCACGCACCGTTAATGTCATGAACGAGTTACACAAACATTCGCCCAGACAGCACTAACAACATCTTCCTCACCGGCCTCTCTCACGACAGCACAGCAAGCAAAGGTTCACACTCAGTTTGCAATCAAACTTATCTGCCTACGCTACATATGACAATCCGCGCCTCATTCCGCACAGAATCGGCCCACATCTGTGGCTCTGCTGTGATGACACTAAAGGATTATTCACCACAATTGTTCGACCTCTCGAGTATTTGCGACACATGAATAATCATCACCACCTCCTTGTTATGCAGATATATGCTAATTTCTCTTAAATATATTCAAAATGCACCCCGCCTCTTTCTTCACTGAGGTCAAGGTTTAACTAAGTTGGCATGTATGGAAACAGCGAATGCACGGGGCTCAGGTTTTAATTGTCAATTTTTTTTTTTCCCAAAGAGGTGTAAAACTTCAAATAAAGTTTGCATGGATTTAAACACATCTGGAATTTAGACCAAATTCTGAGTTAATTTGTAGACTACATTAGCAGATGTCTCTCTATTTAAATACCCCTTCCTTCATGACCCGCAAAATCCCCAGCCCCTCAGGGGCAAGCACAGCACATTCAAATACGAGGAAACAATCAGAGTGTGCTTATTTGCATATGAACGGGAGATGGAAGCCTGCAAATCCGTGGCAGTCCATTTTAATCTGAGAATGACTTCCTCTTGTATTGTTACGAGAAACAGTCTGATAGCATTCTCTCCTCTCGTCTCCCAATCTTCCTGCTGAAATTAACATCCGAATGTGCTGCTCACTTCAGACCAAACCGCTTGGAGAGCCATGCAGACGGTAGCAGTCCACCAACCTCTGTTGCCCCAGCAACAAAGTGGAGGACATGGTGAGGTCTTATCAATCAATTAGAAACGTCTCTGTTCAATAGACGCATTGAGCCACTGGGTCATGATTTCTCCACAGTTTGTCAAATTCATTAGGGCCCTTCCCAGAGCTGTGTCGCTGTTCAAAAAAAGTTATTTTTAACGTCTGTCACCTCAGTCAGCAGGTTAATTTTTTAAAATGTGATTTTATAGACCAATATTCTACATTCCCTTTATGCTAATTACTGCACCAATATAATTAAACTCCCTTTAAGTTTATAAAATGCATTAGTGTTCAAATTAAAACAGTTTCCTTTAAGAGAATGCAGGATGCACAGAGAAAATTAGTGGAAGTCAACAGAGGCGGACAGTAGTGAAGTATTTTTACTTTACTCGAATAAATTTAAAAAGTGTTTTTCTTTGGAAAACATTACTTCACTACATTCCAAAGCATAATGTCATACTTTTCACTGCACTTCATTTCATAAATAAAAGTTGTTGTTCGTTTTACCTTTAATACTTAAGAACATTAAAAATGTAGTACTTTCTTGTACTCAAGTAAATCTTTGAATTACTTTTACTTGAGTAACAGTAAGAAAGTAATAGATTTCTAATGTAATTAAGTATTAAATTATATTTAATATGAAACGTAGTGCAGTAAAAAGTACAATATTATGCTTTGGAA
>NW_015652150.1:570411-636914 GCF_001515625.1 Sinocyclocheilus rhinocerous
TTAAGAACATTAAAAATGTAGTACTTTCTTGTACTCAAGTAAATCTTTGAATTACTTTTACTTGAGTAAAAGTAAGAAAGTAATAGATTTCTAATGTAATTAAGTATTAAATTATATTTAATATGAAACGTAGTGCAGTAAAAAGTACAATATTATGCTTTGGAACGTTGTGAAGTAAATTTTTCTAAAGAAAAACACTCTGATAAAGTACAGACACCTGAAAAGTACTTTTACAGCAGAGTAAAAATACTTCACTACTGTCCGCCTCTGGAAGTCAATGAGTCTTTTTTGTTCATGAGTCATACACAATTCATTTAGCTCGAGAAGAGCTCACTTCCTTTGCCTTCGTTAAAATTCCTTCGTCAGGGTTGTTTTTGCAGCAGGGCTTCCAAGAACTCCGGACTCGACCCATTCATGGGAATTCCTGTCTCCAAAATCCTTTTTTTTTTCATTCCCAGAAGCTGTCTGAGGAACAGCCACTGTTAATTAGCATCACACAACAGCTGGGTGGGTTTGGGGGTCACATCCATGTTACAGCGATTTGATGGAGGGAAGCTAAATTAAATAATTACTTTATTCAGCACTGACAGTGACGTGCACATTGTGAAGTATCAGGCTAAAGGTTCTGCTCCTGGAAACTTTCACTGGATGGGATTCATTCAACAAAGCAAACAAATATAGAAGTGAGTAAAATAAACATTTTCTGCACTGAAAGATTTTTATACAACGCTTCAGTCTCATAGATCATAGCTCATTCTTTAAAAATGCCACAAAAATATACCATATTACTGACGTACTACTGATGTGTGTATACTTGTGTGTGTGTGTATATGTATATATACATACTGTATATATATATATATATATAGAGAGAGAGAGAGAGAGAGAGAGAGAGAGAGATGATAGATAGATAGATAGATAGATAGATAGATAGATATTATCTGACGTTTTTCCAAATTACTGATGAGATAATGTGCAATGAAAAAATTTTGTCAATTGCAAAAATTAATCTATAATCTATACCTTATGGTACTAAAGAAAGCTCTAGCACTTGTGCACTGCAGTTCTTGGCCTTTCTCTACAGCTGCTGTACAGCTGCTGTAGAACAAACACACACACACACAGATGATAAAGAGTCTTACATGCCGCGTGTCCTTGTGCCTCCCTCCACATTGAGTCATCAGCTCTGCACTCCATTAATCACACATCATCAAATGTTATCACATCATGTTAGTAAGTGTGTGTATGTGTGTTTGCGTCTGTGTGTGGTCTCCAAATTCCATCTATATGTTGAGGCCCCCATACAGCCTTTCACTTCCATGCTCTTTTAGACGTAAATAAATAAATAAATAAATAAATGATAAAAAGGCACAGATCCATGTCTCAATGTCACCCTCTCTGGGTGTTACAGAAACCTCAGCTAAGCTCGATGCTGACACTGAGATGGAGTGAGATAGCCAGTCTGTGGACAGAGTATTATATTCCCTCAAATGGTCACTGAATACGAGTGACATTGAAGCAGCCATTAATCAATTTTCATACCTAGTCCTTCATCAGTTCACTAAACGCTGGAGCCTGATTTGATCGATAACAGAGGAAGAGGGGAACAAAACAGATGCTGGCCGTGCAGATGATGATCAAGACATACTCTGTGCTGGGAATGATTTAAAAGCCATATCAAATTACCATGAAAGGTTAAAACTTTTTTTCCCTTCCTTATATTGAAGGGGATGAGAGATCATTTAGGCTAGACGGTATACAACCATTTTCTGTGTTGAAATTTGATGCACTAAAAATGTGTGTCATTTTTCTCAATGCTAAAATCCCAGCCTAAAATGCAAAGACAAATAAGCAATTACTTTTAATTGCTTATAGTGCAATATTTGCATGTTACAGTGAATGTATTTTATGTACATTTAATGCATTAAAATGTATTTAATTCAACATAAATATGAAATTAAATATTACATTTATATTAATTTTAAATGAAATATAAATTTTTTATTTTTATACATTAAATGTATATAAATGTGCATAATTAACAAATGTTGCTTGTAAAAAAAATTCTAATACATGGCTTTCAAACATCCATCATTTCAAAAAGATGATTTTTGCCCCAGTTGGTGTAGTTACAGCATTTACCAGCAGAGGCTTACAGGGTCATGCTAACCAGCCAAACCTTGACCCCGCTGGTTTGAACATCCCGACCAGCCTGACACCCGCTGGGGTGACCAGTGGCAGTGTTTTGAAAACAGTCATTATTTTTTGTGTATTTATAATTACATTTGATGATTTTAGATTTGAAACATGGCTACATTATCCAGCCTCATAGATGTGTGCATGTCCTGCGGCTGTGTGGTGTGATGCATGTAGTTTTGCGTGGGCGTGTGGCCGCTGTTCGGTGGAGCTGACGGGAGATCCACAAGGGTGCTGCTGTGTCAGAGCACACACTCAAGGACGTGGCTGTGGTCCATGCATAGGAAATGAGCTAGCTAAGATGATCTGTTAGCCCATGTGGAGTCCACGCATTGAACACATGTACAACTGATGCATAATATGAAGCGAACAGGATGTCATGTTAGAATATATCATGTACGCTGTTATTAGATTGCAGAATACAAATAATTAGCTGCGCCTCCACCTTCCTGTCCTTATCTAATATGTTGTCATAACTCAAGATAACCTGATTTATATGGCACCACACATACTTGTGTGTCTAGGAGATTTTGTAAACAATGCATAATTAGAGTCTTAAAGGTATAGTTCATCCAAAAATGTAATTCTGTCAGCTTATTTTTAAACGATATTAACCATCACGTAATTCCAAACTCGTTTTCTTTCTTACATTCTTTCTTGCTTGCTCGTTTTCCTTCTCTAAAATGGCAAAAATGCATCATAAAATTGGTCTGTATGATTTCTGCACTACATATTATGTGTTCTGTCAAGTATTCTTATGATAATTTTCTGTGACATACTGATTTAATTTTTCTCTGAAAGTCTGCTCAAGCGTTTTGTGTTATTTTGCTTTAGATCTTTAAATTAATCAGTTGATCCAGTTCACAGAACCCATCTGAATGATTCATTTGATGCTCTAACTCTCTGATTCAGTGAATTGGTTGCAACAGTTAAGAGTCTACTGGAGAATATTCACTGAGATCATGACTTAATTTTCAGTCTGTTTGTCATACAAAACTATCATATCCCTTTAAGGCTTGTAATGTAGTGCAGAAGTTGTATGGACCACTTTTATGATATGTTCTATGTATCGTCTTTGAAGTTTCACAGCTCCAGTCCTCATTTACCTTCATTATATTGAAAACCATGGCCAGGAAAATTCTTTTGCGTTCCACAGAAGAAAGAAAGCCATGCAGGTTTCACCTGACATGAGGGTGAGTAAATAATGACAGATTTTTTTTAGCGAACTCTTCCTTTACTGCTTGTATTTTTTCAACCTATGAACACAGTCTGATGTGGAATGGACAGTGTTCTCTCTGTTTTCAATTCCATGTTGTTTGTCCACCCACTCAATCTAATTATCTGTTGAGATATTTGTGTTTGCCGGACACAATGTGATCATTCATACAAATAATCAGGGTTGAGTCTCGGTGTAATGTCAGTGTGGCCTGTCTGCTTTAAACGCTTGATGGAAAAGTGTGGTGAGGAGTGAAGGGAATAGAATGACACAAAAAAAGAAAAATCCAATTATTTGTGCATAATAACAATCGTGTGGTATACACAGGCAATTGCCAGCACGTACTAACCCAGCCCTCGCTGTCTCTCCTACTGTCTAAGTGCCAATTGTGGTACAGGCGGTGGACATCCGCTTGAGCCAGGCATCTTTCCACTAGACCCATTAGAAGTTGCGCCGAGCATGATAGTGCTGTTTAGTCGAACACTGCACCATAAGAGCCGTATACTGCTCCAGTGCACCAGCTCGCAGTACACACACATACACACACATGCATGCGTGTGCTGATCGGGTTACCAAAGTAGATGGCATGCTGTTCCCTTGCAACATCATTAAAGAAAGGGTGGGGATTTTCCTAGAGCACTGCGTGTCTAGCACAATGCGGTCGTATCACTGTCCTCTTCTGGAATGCAGCAGTGTTACCTAAGAAAAGCCTGCGTCGAGAAGTCAGGGTGGAGAGAGGGAGGGATGCATAAACGATTCGGAGCGGTGACCGAGTGAAAGAAAGAGGGATAAAGGACCCAAAAAGGACATGAGGGGGACAGAGAGAGAGTACATCAGAGGCAGGCCCCTGTGAAGTACCTCTTGGTATTAATAATTGATTCTTTCAAAAGACTGTGCGATTACTTGGTGGTAAGGGGTGATCCTGGCACACACACACCTCTGGGAGTTTCTCTGCAGCTGGTTTCCAGTAACGCAGGCTCAACATGAGGTCGAGAGAGCAGCACACCACTCGAGAGAGAGAGAGAGAGAGAATGCATTTGAAATTGAAACCTACCTGGAATGACTCGAGCTGTGTCTGCAGTCTGCAAGGAATTCACTCCAAAGCACTGGAAAGTATACACCTTTGCATGTCAGACAGTTCTCATACTGTTGTACCTGAACCAGAGGCCACGACCCGCATGATTTGCTTTGATGACCACTGCAGCTGCATTTCATTTTATAAACCATAAATGGAATAATTTAGACAAACACGTATGACTGAATTAGATCTGAATTAGTTCATAGAACCACACAGCAAAAATGTTATTCTTAATAAACTATTTTCCGTTAAAATATCTAAAAAAAAAATACTTGAAATAAAATGAATATACTTGAGAGGCAACGCTGCATAAGATATTAAATCTTGCTTTCCAAGAATGTATCTTCAAAGTATGTATCTTTAGTGTATTTTGTCTCACTTCACTGAATTGTTTAAATTATAAACATGTGAAAAAAAAAAATCTGCCAATGCAGGAAGACAAATAGTGATATAAAAAAATTTTGTATCATAGAAGATCTAGGAAAACAAGTCTATCTTGTGCAGTCTTGCTTCTCAAGTGAATATATCGTATTTTTATATTGTTGCCGTAAATAAGAATTTTGCCCATATCCCAAGTCTTCAATGAGCAGTTCTTGAGGCAACAACCCACTGGAAGGGATGATTATTAATAAATAAGGAAATAAGTTCAAGTCTCTTCCTTCACATAAAGCTATCATATGGCTTCAGAAGACTTGGAAAGTAGAGCACCAGTCATATAGACTGCTGGTGCTTTTCGGGGTCTTTTTTTTGTAGGATTGTGGGGCCTAACTGATGTAATCACTATGAACTAATCACAGCATGAAGATTCTTCAAGTATTCTTCACATGTGAACAACAATAGCACAGGTTTGGAACAAAATGAGTTTTCATTTTTAGGTGATCTGTTTCTTTAAGACTGGAACATTTTATGCGATAATTATTCTCATTAAAATTTTGACTGATGCAAAAAGCTGCAGCCCCACAAAATCTGAAATCTGTTCTGTACAGTGCATGTGCTGTCCATGATCTGGCCTTCTCCACATATTGGATTACTTCCTAAGTAACAAACCCAAACACAAACCAGTGCTACAATGGAAACAGTGAGGTATTTACAACAGACACCAACCGTATATTCAAAAAGGAACACACTCTTGACAAAGACCAGAGCCAATTTGACCAGATAACATCTATGGAGACCAGAGGAAGCTTTTCCTTTTGTGCAAAAACCAGAGCTGCTGCCTGTGAAAACTCTCGGCTTTGAAGATTCTCTGTCCTATTACGCTAAAACCGACTCTGGAGACTAGATTTGCCTCAGGTAACACAGGTCCTTTCCTATAATCAACAGAAGCACCGCGTCCTCCATTAGAACCTTTAATAAAATTCTCTGGAAAAAAATTGTGCGGCGATCCTTTGGCAAAGTTGAGATAAAATTGAATTGCTTGAAAAGCTAAAAGGCAGCGGAAAAAAGGATTGGCAGTGTGTGCTACGAGATGACAGAATATCAAGCCGGTATGACAGAGAATAAAGTCAAACAGCGCATCAGTGCGGTTTGAAAAGTTTAAAAACGGACTGAAAGCTGTATGAAATCTGAAGTGTGACCAGAACAGACCTAACTGCTGTAATTTGTGTGCACATTGAGCGAACAGCAGTTTTGGTGGCTATAAAAGAACATGATCAATATTGAAGATACAGACATGGAAATACTCTGTGTATGTGTGTGTGTACTTATCTTTTCATCTCTACTCTAGCTCTCATGTGCCTTTGTGCTGTTAGCCATGATAAGACCAGAGCCAATTTGACCAGATAACATCTATGGAGACCAGAGGAAGCTTTTCCTTTTGTGCAAAAACCAGAGCTGCTGCCTGTGAGAACTCTCGGCTTTGAAGATTCTCTGTCCTATTACGCTAAAACCCGCTCTGGAGACTAGATTTGCCTCAGGTAACACAGGTCCTTTCCTATAATCAACAGAAGCACCGCGTCCTCCATTAGAACCTTTAATAAAATTCTCTGGAAAAAAATTGTGCGGCGATCCTTTGGCAAAGTTGAGATAAAATTGAATTGCTTGAAAAGCTAAAAGGCAGTGGAAAAAAGGATTGGCAGTGTGTGCTACGAGATGACAGAATATCAAGCCGGTATGACAGAGAATAAAGTCAAACAGCGCATCAGTGCGGTTTGAAAAGTTTAAAAACGGACTGAAAGCTGTATGAAATCTGAAGTGTGACCCAGAACAGACCTAACTGCTGTAATTTGTGTGCACATTGAGCGAACAGCAGTTTTGGTGGCTATAAAAGAACATGATCAATATTGAAGATACAGACATGGAAATACTCTGTGTATGTGTGTGTGTACTTATCTTTTCATCTCTACTCTAGCTCTCATGTGCCTTTGTGCTGTTAGCCATGATAATCTGCAGATCTGGATTTGCCCACCCTGCTGAATTATGCAAACCCAGCTCAGCTCAGGCATGAGGAGTTTAACTGGGCTGGCAGTGGGAGATAGTCAGCTTGTGGCCTTTCTTTTAAAGTAAAGAGGAGAGCTTATGCTATATCCCTCTGTTTTATTCTTTCTTTGATCAATCTATGTCTCTATCTACCTGTCTGTCTGCCTATATATCTATCTTCTCTGTCTTTCTGACTGTTTGTCTGTCAGTCTGTGCCGTGGTTTTCTGGACAAGTACCATGAATTTTGTACTGCATCATACTATTCTTTGAAGTACCATTTAAATGCAACGGTACATGTATGTGGTAATCATTTAGTACAATATATCAGAGTACCATGGTATTTCTTATTTTGTAAAGGTACTTCTGGACAACAGGATACTGTGTTTTAAAGCATTAGTTCACCTTTAAGTGAAATTTCTGTCATTTATTCAACATAAAATTTGTCACGAAGTCATACAGTAGCTTTGTGTAATGAACAGACCAAATTTTAGCCATTATTGAAGCCAGTAAGATGTTAACCATTGGAACCGGATCATTGAGTTAGTGAGCTGAACTTGAGAACCAGATCAGTCCGATTCACTCACAAATCATTCAGACCAGGTTTGTGAACTGGATCAACTGATTCAGATCCAGAAAGATCCAAATCAAACAAAAGATTCATGATCTTTTTAAAATCTGAATGACTTGATCCGTTTTACAAAACCAGTCTTTATGAATCTTTTTTTTTTTTTAATCTGAATCAATTTGTTCAGTTCACAAAAGCAGAAAGAATGATGGATCACAAGTTTTGAATCACTGCTTCTCTCGTGAATGGATTAAAGAGCTAAAACAGGTGTCAGAATTGACAATCACCTATATTTCAGTATGATCCTCACACAAAGCTGTCATATGGATTGTATGGACTACTTTTCTAAAACTTTTGATGCTTATTTATCAGTTTCGAGCTTGGCAGCTCATGTACTCATTCACTTTGACCTGGCCAGGATATTTAGAAATTCACCTTTTCAGTTCCAATACAAAAAGAAAGTCGTTCAGGTTTAGAATGACACACAAAGGTGAGTAAATTATGTCAGAATTCAAATTTCACTTCACTATCACTTTAAATTTGATATCATACATATGTCTCCATTATCAGACCTGTTCATTCCTGTTCTGTGTAATGTCAAGGTTGAGCTGCAGTCACTGGTCTTCTGTGAATTCCTCCAGCAGACCATCTGCAGTGCTCGATGGTTTGAGAGTGTCGTGCATCTGGGAGGAGAGGCCAGTAAGTGAGCAGGCCATTAAGCTCCGAGTTTGTGTGTGTGTGTGTGAGAGAGATATATGAGATGCTGCTCTTAGACAGTGATAGGCTCATTAGTAGGCCTAGGATGTACTGCATTCGAGTGTGAGTGTGTGTGTTTCTGTGTGTGTGTGTGTTTCCATGCACGTTTGCAGTCTAATTAGCATTGGAGAGTTAGAGTGACTGTGACCCAAGACTTTCTCCGACCTCTCATTCTGACCTGCCTGCCGGCGTCCGCAAGTTCAAACTGAACCCCACAAACACAAGGTCATTCAAAGAGACACACAAACACCCATACACCCAGACAAAGAGAGAAATACATCCCTTCATGAATGTTAATACACTCTCTAATTGGCTTGTACAGGCATCCCTGTTTTCCTTAAACAAATGTTAGTCATTAAGGCCTGAGTGAGATGATTAGTGTGAAGTTGGTGTGTGGTGCACAGATACACTCGTCCTCTTATGGAATGTGTCCGCACAGCCATTAGCACGCCATGCCTGACATGCCCCGTGTCCTCTCTCCTCTCACACCTATTTGTCAAACCGGCCCTCTGTTTCTTGCAGAAATAATGACACCCCAATCAGAGACTGCGACTATTGTGTGTCTAACCTTATTTTTGAAGTGCAAGATGGCTTTTTGACAGAAAAGGAAGCTGATGGAAGTCAGGCAGACTGTAGCGGAATATAGATGCGGGCGTTGGAAAGTTTAAAAGACATTTTAAAGTTTAACATCCTCCCCCAAAAGGCCCTTCTGCTTTCTGGCTACCGCAGAGCGAGATGAAAGCACTTGTGCTTCTACAAAAGACTTATTTTTTTTGTGCCTAGCACCACTTTAGCCAGCTAAATGCATCTCATCCTGGCAACCAGCATTGGGAAATACAATCTCGGTGCAGAGGGAAAAGTCTGGGCCAGCATTTCAAACAAAGGCACTCTAGCACAAAAAGATGAGAAGGGTAAAACCCTGGGACACTGGGTAGTGTAGGCCCTTTGGGGCCCATTGTTTTCGAGAGAGAATTATTAAGAGATACACATGCGCAGATAAAGCGGTTCACACGCACGCTCTAGTTGAGGGTGAGACCTGGCTGCAGCCGAGCAGCGCACACAAAGGAGCTTAATCATTCATAAAACTGGAGAGGCTAATAAAATATGCAGCACATGAATGCAGCGAACAGCAAAGTGCTCTGGCGCTGCCTAAACCTTTAAAAACACACATCGAATCAGCCACACATAACTATTGTGTGTGTGTGTGTGTGTGTGTGTGTGTGTGTGGGCCGATTAGTTTTCTAGGGCTGAAAGGATGAGGTCACATTGTTTGTAGCATCTCTAGGGCGGATCCTGACAGGACTGCATCCTCAACTTCCTGTCTTCTGCACTTCTTTATGCATTTGTCGTGTTCGATCTTTGGCCTTCTCTTTGTGCCTTTTTGCTACTTTACTAATAGGGACAGTGAGAGGGGATACAGGAAATGACAAGGAGAAAAGGGAGGGCACCACAGGAAGTAACAATCACAAATGAGATTTCTAATAACATCTCCATTGTTTTCCTGGCAATGTGATTAAATAGACATCAAATGGAGACTTCCGTCTCAGATGTTTCTCTTGAGAAAATTCTACAATCTTGCAGCTTTCTCCTCTGGAGTTTTAGAAGATATCGCAAATATATTTCAAACTGGACTCAAGGATCCATAATTCTGCAATCAAAAGTCAGAGATTAGTTTAGGGTCTTTACATTCTCCTGAAAGAAATTAATACTTTTATCACATTAAATTAAAGTGACAGTAAAGATATTTATACTGTTACAAAATATTTAGATTTAAAACTAATTTCTGAACACTCTATTCATCAAAGAATCCTAAAGAAATGTATCACGGTTTCCACAAAATTATTAACTATCACAACTGTTGTCAACATTGATAAAAAATAAATGTTTCTTGATTAACAAATCAGCATATTATAATGATTTCTGAAAGATCATGTGACACTGAAGACTGGAGTAATGGCTGCTGAAAGCTTTGCCATCACAGGAATAAATTACAGTGGGTATAGAAAAGACTCATATAAAATATACAGTGGGTACGGAAAGTATTCAGACCCCCTTAAATTTTTCACTCTTTGTTATATTGCAGCCATTTGCTAAAATCATTTAAGTTAATTTTTTTTCCTCATTAATGTACACACAGCACCCCATATTGACAGAAAAACACAGAATTGTTGACATTTTTGCAGATTTATTAAAAAAAAAAAACTGAAATATCACATGGTCCTACTCATTTCAGGCTACAAAGCAACGGTGTCCTTAACTACAATGTACTTACATCAAAAAATAAGTATACTGTGCTTATTGTGTTCATCTTGCATTGCAAAACACTTTTGCTGCTTTTGAGTTGGTATACAGCTAAGGTTAGGGGCAGATTTTGTGGTATGGTTAGGTTTAAGGGTGGGCTAAGGGGTAAGGGAAGAATATTACAGCTGTAATTACATGCAGGTGTTTTTTAAAATATAAGTACAATGTAAAAACATGTACACATAAAGTGCATTGTATGAAATGATTAATTTAAATGTTAGTAGTTAAATACACTTAATATAAAGTGGGACCAAAATAATAATAATAATAATAATAATTATTATTATTATAAAATAAAATCTTACCAAACCCAAAACATCACGAAGTTGATACTTCTATGACAAATATCTGAGAAATTACCTAAATCATAAAAAAGCAATAATATTTTCCTTTAGGACAGTATCAGGAAATAATATAAGACTCGAACTTCAGTTGCCCAGAGCTTGTGCATTAACCCCTAAGCCACAGCTCTGACCTTTCTGCCCTTCTGTCTCTCATTGTGTTTCTCACAGCAGTTTGAGGGAGCGTTCAAAGTTGCAATCAAGGGTGCTGTTGTGTGACAGATAGTTCAGCTAATAAGTCCAGGTTTGTTTTCTCCACCACCTAGCACCTCTAGCATCCACGCACACTCAAGTGAACTGAACCATCAAAAGCAGAGGCTCCTGCCTTCAAGCTTACCATGGCTAACAAGCACAGCTGTTCACTGAACCCACCACAGACCAGCTGAGGATATATTAGTCACGTACAAACAAATGGATAAATAAGCGCATAGGGTAATCATCACCATTTCTACAATAGACTTCACCTCAGGTGGACATTTGGATTTTTGAATTTAAAAGGCTTGTGAATTAAATTGCATTCAACATTGAATTGAGATTGTGTTTCAAATTCCAGTTCAGATTTGAATTTAATTGAGATCTTTTGAACTGAGGTAGCAAATAGGATGCAGAATTGCAATTTGATATTAAACAGCTACACATCTATAGGAATGTGTACTTTATTTTATTAGTAGAAAAATAGTAATTTTTGAAGTGTATACATTTCTAAAAATCATTGAAACAACACTGCTTAAAATGCTGCACAATATATTAAGACTTGTTTACAAATAATGTATTTTTAATACAAGTGCATTTTGTCTCATTGAATTGTCAGATTTTTTGCACTTAAGTATTTAAATATTTAATGTTTAAATATTTATTTAAATTGATCCAGTTTCAAGGATTTTAAAATATGTTTTACTTGAAAATAATTGTGTGAAATAATTATTAAAAAGTGAAATAATTATTAAAAATCCATTAAGTGCAGTCTATTAATTAATGAAAAAAAAGATAAAAAGTGGAAAATAAAACAAAAATAAGATTTTTGCATTGTATATGCTTCTTTATATTTATTACATTAAGCACTTCATTTCCCAAAATTCAAATAATTGTTTGTTTCTCTGAATTGAAATTGAGTAAATTCCGATTGCTGTAATTCTATTTCAACTTCCTGTGGGGTATGGCCAATTTAATTCAAATTCACCCTCTTAATTTGAAAGGGCGCAGTTTCTTAAATTCAGAATTTTGCACAACCCTGCATACATTAAAGCTGCACTCTAAAAAATGCTGGGTTGTTTTAACCCAACTTTGGGTCAAATATGGATTAACCCAACCGTTGGGTTCATTTTTAAATAAAAATTTTTAACCCAAAAGTTTGGTTAGTCCATATTTGACCCAAAGTTGGGCTGAAACAACCCAGCATTTTTTAGAGTGTGTGATTCACCTTGGCATTCAATAGTAAGCATATGACCTCAGTGGTCACATTTAGCATGATGGGAAGTCTGGAAAAAGGGTACGTCACACGTTTGAGTGTCATTACTAGCTCTGTATTTAGCCTTGAGCCTGGGGATATGTTTGGACAAGTCTTTGAGTGTCTGCTGCACAAATTATCCTGATAAAAGCACATGGGGCGAGCAAATTAACTCAACCGAAACCCAACAAAAGCACTGTTTACATAAGCTAATCCCAGGCAGTGTGCTAGCTGCCATGCCAACCCCGAGCAGCCTCCGCAGGCTGGGGAAATCTTTATTGAATCATCACCCGCTCCCTGGGCACTTTCGAGACCCCAAAGTGTTTTTATCCAACTGGGGAAGTGAAGGGAGGAACGGGTCCTTTCAGATGGCATCTTTACGGTCTTCAGTGGTTTGAAATCGAGGCCAAAACAAATGGCCTTTCCCAGAGTAGGCTTTAATTTACCTTTTTGGGGCCTGATTTTCAGCCTGACCGTGGAGAATTGGATACAGTTATGGTGGGTTAGAATCGCTGTAGCTGTATCTTATTATAGGATGCTCTTTTGACACTCAAAAGGTGTGTGTGTAGTCCTCGCATGCACTTTTCATGACACAGAAAAGGTTGGAGTGGGAGATGAGGGAGTGGGGCTGGGGTCCGTGGAATGAGTAGCACATTCTCAAGGATTTATGACACATTACGACGCCTACTCTGTCCTTGGTTGCTTTCGGGGGGAAATGCTTTCCAATGAGTCTCTAGAAGAAAATGCACAGGAGGGGTGGAAGAAAAGATGACAGGAGTGGGTAAAAGGCACTACACTGTGAAGGAAGAGCACGCTGCCACCAACATCCCTCCTCTTTTTCTCGAAATCGAGTGGTTATCGTTTGTGACTGAAGCCAAGCTGCACAGACTGTTTCTCTCCACTCTCTGTGTGAATTCATAGCAAAAGCAGCTTTCTTAACCGCTAATTACAACTCAAAGCTCATTAAACCACCAGTTTTATACACACACACATGCATGCGCAACCACTGATGATGACGTCATACGTCATCCTTTACATCCAGATGACTGATCCGTTCCAAAATCCCAAATCAAACACATCCCTGCTCCCCGAGAAAACACTATCCCCTTCCAGAATCCACACCAGATCTACATTTACAGCTGAACACTCAGCCTCTAACACAAATCTTGTTTCTTTTTCACCTCAAAGATGCAACGAGGCAAGGCCCAGAAGCGACAGCGCCAATGAGGAACTGGATCAGATGGCAATGCTAAAACATCGATAAAGTCCCTGTGTTGCCGCGGCCTTCCACAGCTTTGGCTCGTTCCTCCTCGGCTTTTTATCCCTGAACACAAGCTTTGCCGAGCACTTACACCAGTGGCCTAAAAGCAAGCTGTGTGTAAAAAGAAATGACAGGGCCCTTAAAAGGGGAGAATCCATCAGGCTTGGGTTGTTACAAAGTGGTCCTCTATTAAAAATGCAGCAGGGCCATTACCTCAGGACCGGTGCCTTTCTCCTCTGGCTATCTCAAGCCCATACACTGTAAAATGTAACTGATGATCTTACTAATAAAAGTAAGTGATTATAACTTATTTTGAATAAGTTTGTTGACTTTACTAAGTTTAACAAAGTAATGACAACTTTTTAGCACTGAAAGTTATTAAACTAAATAGGTACAATTAAACTTTACTTACAATAATGAGTATTTTGAAATGAGTGGTTATGCACAGTTCCACAAATAGGTGGAGTCGATTTAAGTAAAGTCAACTTATTACATTTTACAGTGTAGAAACCAACTAGCTAACTCAGATCGCCCCATTACAGCCTGGACCACACATGAGTGCTGGTCATGAATGAATACTGGAAGTGCTTACAGTTAGTTTCAGATAAAGGTGACAGTGACCAGATGCACATGCAAAAGACTTTTTATATAACAGTATTGCACCTCGTAGTGTAGTTTATGAATCTATCTCTATGCCACACACTCAGAAAAGTATTTTTTGCTGCTTGTTCAATTTACTTAAAGGGTTAGTTCACCCCAAAATGAAAATTCTGTCATTAATTACTCACCCTCATGTCGTTCCAAACCCGTAAGACCTTCGTTCATCTTCGGAACACAAATTTAGATTTTTGATGAAATCGGAGAGCACTCTGACCCTCCATAGACAGCAACTGTAATGTTCCCAGGTCCAGAAATGTAGCAAGGACATCGGTAAAACAGTCCATGTGACATCAGTGGCTCAACTTCAATTTTGTGATGCTACGAGAATACTTTTTCTGCACAAAGAAAACAAAAATAATGACTTTATTCAACAATTCTTCTCCCCAGAGTTACCGTCCTCCGCCATTTTAGAGAGTATCACAACGCATATGCACGCTTTCCCCTAAGCGTAAACAACGCTGATTACGCAGATTACGTTCATGCGCGTGCTTTCTCCCCCGAACGTAACAACGCTGATTACGTCGATTACGTACTTAGGGAACTCTCCAAAATGGCGGAAGACGCAACTCGGGGAAGAAGAATTGTTGAATAAATTATGTTGTTTTTGTTTTCTTTCAGCACAAAAAGTATTTTCGTAGCTTCGCAAAAATATCTTAATTTGTGTTCCGAAGATGAACGAAGGTCTTACGAGTTTGGAATGACATGAGGGTGAGTAATTAATGACATAATTTTCATTTTTGGGTGAACTATGCCTTTAAAGGGATACTCCACTCACAAATGAAATTTCTGCCATCATTTATTCACCCTCATGTCATTTTAAACCTGTATGATGTTATTTTAGGGAACACAGAAGAAGATTGAAAATTGTCTGTTTTTTTTTTCATACAATGAAAGTCAATGGGGACCAGTGTGGTTCTGAACACCACTGACTGAAGCCTTTTCGAAATATCTTCTTTTGTGAGAATGAGTAAATGATAACAAAATGTAATTTTTTTTATCCCTTTAAAATGTGCTAACAATTCTTGAACATTGCCATAACTTAATTTCATTACTTTCAATTCACTTAAATTTTATGTAAAGTGTAAGTTATCTTAATTCTTTCGTTCGGGAGAGTAAAGTTTGAAATCAAGTGAAAATTAAATGTTTTTGATTCAAGGAAAAGGCATGCTTTTGGTAAATGTTCAGTTTGCTTAGTGAGTATCTGTCATGTTGGAGTTTTTGTGGTTACTTAGATTGTGGGCGGACACATGAAGGCTGTGGTGTGTGTTTTGTCACTCAATGAGAAACAGCTGTGTTAATGACAGTGCATTGATGAGTCTCTTATTTTTTTTCTTTCTCCCATATGTTAGTCCCTTCATTTTGTAAATGTATTTAGCATGTGAACATGCCCTGTGCTGGCTTCTTTTTTTCAAGATCTTTTTTTCAGGTGAAATAAAATTAATGTGATCTCCTTGAATTAAGTTTCAATTTCTCAGTTGTTATACTTGCAGCTGTTAGACAGCAAACTGAGACTTCGGTTAGGTATCCTATTTCTCAAAATCAAAATAATTTTAAAAAATCCTTATCCAGTGATCACAGCTGACTAGAAAGGTCATGGAAAAGGGAAATTCATTGGTCGAAAGAGTCCTACATAAAACATGATAACTCCATTAAGTGTCTGGAGCTATGAATGAAACGTTTTTTTCCCTAATAGTTTGGTGCGCTAATATGGAATGAAAATGAAGTGCGGTCTTTTGTTTGTATATTGACGTGTCTCACCGGATCAGATTTTACAGCCAGAACAATCATTTTTATCAGTGCTATTGTACGAGTACTTTAAAGCTGCAGTCCGTAAGTTTTGCCTCTTTGTCACCATCTCTGTTTGAAAACCTGGAATTGAAGTTACTTGCGGAATTATCTTCCTTGAGTGGGTTGTACTCTGGCACGGCTCCAGCGCGGATGAATCTAATGTTTTGAGGAGTATGTGTGGCAGTCAGTCACCGCACCGGTGTGGATATTATTAATGCTAACAACATCAGCATTGTGTGACTATGAGTATAGTGTGTGTGTGTAGATTTCAATTTCTGCACAGTCTAATCTCTAATTGTCATACCATTCGACAAAAAAAGTTACGGACTGCAGCTTTAACTCATAAGCATGTGAGTGACAATGAAAGTTTCTTCTTGCACATTCTCATATTGGTTTTGTGTGACTAGATGCGCATGAGAGTTATTACTCTCTGATGCAAAATGTGAAAATCTAGAACACATTTCATCTTCAGAATGGGCCAGAAAATATTGAACTACTACTACAAACAGCTCTTTTGTGCGCTTTATATTCTTTTCTTTTCATGTTCGTGACTAATGCAGAGCATTACACTACTGAAATGAGGACAATCTTGGGCATTAAATTTTATCCACCTATGAGGGTATGCTTGCCAAGTACGTTCCTCTTTTCAGAGTGAACCCCACCCCTCTGAACAGATGGCTGGAGAGAATGCCCAGGACACAGTAGGAGAGGGAGAGAGAGAGAGAGAGGAAAAGGGAGGGAAGATGAGAGAAAGACAGGGAGGAAAAGAGAAAAACATTGATGGACTAAAAATATGAATGCTTGTATTTAAAACCATTTGTCTTGTGAATATTAGACCACATAGTGATGCAGTTTAAAGTGCTTTCCAATAAAATTAGGTCATGTGACACTATATTTTTGTTCTCACAACTTACTGACATTCAACATTAAATAGAAACCTCAGAGTGAAAAGACTTTCACAAGCTCACAAAGCAGAGATTATCGAAATAGATAGATAGGAGAGACTGTAAGAGCTTATTCAAATATGAAAAGATTTGTGTAGGGCCCTATGATTTCATTGATGTGGAAAATGTGGACGGAATTGTGGAATCCAGTCATAAAAATAGAATTTACCATATAACGTGGAACGTCACAGAATTTGACTTTCCGCAATATATACAGAATATATTCCGTCACAGAATATATATATATATATTTATGACCGATCGTTTCGCTAGATAAGACTCTTATTCCTTTGCTGGGATCATGTAGAGCCCTTTGAAGCTGCATTGAAACTGCAATTTGGACCTTCAGCCCGTTGGGTCCCAATGAAGTCCATTATAGGAAATTTTTATTTTGGAAGTGAACTAATCCTTTAAGGTTTTATGCATTCTTTTGATTATCACCATTTTAATAATAAATTTATTTAAAATCATAAAACAAATTCAAAAAAAAAAAAAGACAACAGAAATAATAATAAAAAAATAATAGGACAATATTATTGTTAAAAATGTAATACATTTTTAAAATGTTATGAATTAAATTTTTTAGACATCAATTTAGATTATTCAAATTTCATTGAACCATTAAAACAGAATCCAGAAAAATGAAAAAAGAAAGGTTGGGAAAAAATACAACTGAATTTATAGGGCCCTATTTGTGACTTAGATGCACACTCCGATGATAACAGAAAAATGACATACTGACAAGCATAATTTAGCACTCTAGGCAGATCTGACATCCCCAACTCGATGGTTACAGGCAGACACTTACAGCAATAATTTTACAGTGCAGGCTTTCCCGATGGAAGTTTTTGCATGTATAATTCACACACGCATACAAAGCCCACACTCTTGTAAGTTCATGTTTCTGCGTATGTCATTATGGATCACTTCCAACAGGAACTCTGGAGAAAAACTCAAATAGCAAAAAATGCTTTAGAGTAAAAACAACCCAAATATTTGATTTTTTTAGAAACCGTATTATAGCCTAACAACATGTAATGTTATTACAAGTAATGTTATTGTGCTCTCAGCGGGAAACGCTGGACAGGGCAAGTCAGGCTTTGTCTTCCAGCGATATCTGATGGACTGAATAACCACATTTTTTAAAATAACAACCAGACAATTATTCAAAATTTGAAGCATATTTTAGGTTTAAATTACTTAATTTGTTGCAGTCAGTAATTTGTGTGTAAAGCTGAGTGTGCTTGTGGATTTTAATCTATCCTTTCACCTGTTTAATGACAGTGTTGGTAATGAATACCGAAAATCAAATTGTCGTTGATACCTGAAAATTGCTTGTCCATTAACGAGTTTAATTATTCAGATGAAGGTTGTTTGGAGGAGGAGAGATGAGAGCATTTTCACCGGTGTGGTAAAAAAATAAATAGGCGCCGCTAGAGGAAAATGAAGCATCAGTCTGGTAATTATCCACAAGCTGAGTAAATATCACAACGTAATAATCCTAAATGACATTGAGAGCAGCAGAAATATAATGAGCCACATATATGCACCATTCCCATAATGCAGCAGGAACATGGCTGGGAAGCCGCGCGTCACCTCACTGCAGGGCAGTTAGCGTGCACTCCCACTGAGAGGAGAGGTTTAAACGGCCGACTGGATGTTATTTCTGCTGTACATAAAGCTGACCCCGAAGAGTGTAACTGAACACCACACACACACATTTGTTCGCATACGCAATCTCATGGCTCAGGATTTGAGTGCTCGCTCTGGCTCTCTTCCCCTTTCCCTTCTTTTGAAACATCAATGCGCACACACACCGTAAAGCTCTGACTTCTAGCCGCTGATTGAATGGAAGACGGGGCCCCACTGGCCTCTGTTGGCACAATACTAGGGGGGAATTACCTCCTTTAAATTCTATTTTATATCCCACTGGTGTATGACTGCTGTCAAGGACACCTCAGCTCACACACTCACGTTTATACATCCACCCATGTTCAGCTAAAACCTGCAAGGGGAAAGGGAAGGGGTGGTGTGATATTGGTACTGTAGATATCCTCATGAGGGGAATACAGTTACATTGTGAATCCATTTGGAATTAAATTGAACTGAGAATTTGACTGTAAGGAAGTAGAATAAAAATTAATTGAAATTGAAAGAAAAAATCACATGACTCATTTTTAACTTGAGAAGCAAAATTTGTCAAGACAAACTGTAAATGTTGGCTTGACAAAGCCTTGTTTGAAATCTTTAAAAAAGTTTTAAAAGCATTGAAGTTTCAAGGTTTATAGGCCTTGACAGACAGACAGACAGATAGATAGATAGATAGATAGATAGACAGACAGATAGATAGATAGATAGATAGATAGATTTCCCATAATTTTATTAAAATGGCATGCACAGCAAAACCCACAAGTTTTAATGTTACCTTTTTGTTAAATTGTTAGGAAGAAAAGTAAACATTTAATCTGCATTTGCAATCTGCTCACTTTGTATAACTATCTTGCTGTATCTTGCTGTAATGCCTGATGTTTGCACCTAATTTCATGTTCAGTGATATCAATGACCCACATTATAAAACAATGGATGAATTTCCAGCCATATTTCATTTTCTTTTGAACCTGCTTCAATGAAAGTAAGTCATTTACATGTAATTGATACCAGGGTCTTTATAATAATTTAACCGAATTACAGATTCTTGACATTAGCAGCTTACTGTCGCATCATAACTTCCCCTGCTTAACATTTGCCTCTCATTGAGCACAGAGCATTATTGGGGCAGAGAGGGAGAGCGAGCGAGGGCAGTGATTGTGTGTCAGTTGCCCCTCTTCCCCCCTCGTGATTGATTTCCCCCGGAGGAATGCCTCCACTCAGAGAGCACGCTAGAATCAAGAGTAATACCAGACCATTTACATCCTCAATCACGCACACACACACAATCGCGCTCACACTGACCCGTGCTCACATGAGGTCCCCATCCTTCACAGGCGAGACCCGAATATCTGAAATCTGAAACGCCATCCCAGTGTCAAAAAACCTCCTCCATCTCCTTTAATAATCTACAGATCAATAATTATTCCCAGACTGGCCCATTTGACCATTACCCATGATGCTCCAGTTTTTGTCATAGTGCTCCACTTCGATAAGGATCACCAACATACTTTGCACATTTCTGAACCTTTTGAATATGCATGCATCCTCTTTGACAGGCCCTATTTAGCAAGGTGAGATTTTGTTGTGAGGACTTCTGGTTTTGACGAAAGAGAAGGACAAAGACATGATGCTCTGGACAAGCCACCACATTCCTCATTAGACAGCGGAAGTGGGTAAGATCAAATTTGACGTGACCTTGAAGGCAGCTACAAGGAGTGGGGAGTGTGTGTGTGTGTATGTGTAGTGCTAGTGTCATGTATAGACTAGCGATGAAGGGCGTCAATCAAGTTATTTCTACAAGCTCCTCTGATATTGGCCAAGCGCTTACTAAATTCTGGTAGTGTAACACTGGTAAGAAGGAGGGAAAGAGAGAGGTCGTAAACATTTACTGATGGAGAGCGACTTGGCCACTGCTGTTTATCATGTGTCTTTTGGGAACACTTGCATATTTGGCCAACGTTGAGCAAGCAACTCCTCCAAAAGACTTTCCATAAATGTTCTTCCCTTACATTCGTCTTTTGCACTTTGTAATTTACCCACCCCAAGTTGATCAGGAAAATGCATCTTCATGCCCTTTGTTCTGACAGCCATTGTTTTTGCTCTGATCCAATCATAGCCCTCTTTCCACTTTCATTCACTCAAACATGTTACACAAGTGCCGGCCTCTTATGGGGCACGCCGCATAAAAACATTCATGAATCACAGAGGGAGGCTGAGATCACCAGTGCCCCCGATAGCATCTCGGCACTATCGATCAGCCCAAGGTAATCAATTCTCCACGTCCGGGTGGTGTAGGGACTCAGAGAGATGGATGCAATTATTCAAGTCCCTCCACCACATGCTACACAGCTGAGAGGACAGAATCTTGGGATCATGAGTTTGTGTGCGAGAGTGTATGCATGCGTTCTTGATAAACGGGCACTCTTGCACCTCCAGAGAGCAGCCCATGTCAAATATCGGTCATGTGGTTTGTGTGTCAGAAATTTGTCAGAACTGTGCAGATGCAAGGAAGCGTGTGAGGCAGACAATCAGTACATCACAAAACCAGATAACCAAGGTGCCTTACCTTAGTCTGAAGGTAGTGAGGGTAATAGTAAGTGTACTGGGGGTACATTGGTTGCTGTTCCAAGCGTTTGCCCATGTAGCTGGAATCCTTCTGGCTGTGGCTGGATACAGAGACTCGCGTGTGGGATCCAACAACTCAAAAAGCCTCTGCTTGTGGTTCCGCAGCTAGAGGCTAGATCCGTCTGAGGGATGGAGCCAGAGGAAGGATGGAGAGAGATAATGAGATGATACGGCACACGGGCAAGTGTGTGTGTGCCGTGCCTCTCCTCTTCACGCTGTCTTCGGGAGCAGGGGAGGAGGAGGTGATGGAAGGAGAGCGGAGGTACGAGGATGGGATAGCAGCGGAGGTGTGAGCAAAGAAAGAAGGAACAGCGGCACAGAAGAGAGGATAGAAGGAAGGAAGGAGGTGAGGGAAGAGGAGGGAGCACTGTGGCAATCACTTCTCCAGAAAACCGGCTTCTTGTCTCCTGCTCATGCCCTGACTTTGACTCTCTCTCTTTCAATCTATCTTGCTCCTTCTTTCTCTCTCTCTCTCTCTCTCTCTGACTGTCGGTGTAGCGTCGGTTCCCAGAGGAGCTTGTCAGATATCCCAGTCGCACACTTTGTTCCCGTCTGGTGGATGCACAAAGCAGCAATGTAGACAGTCGTCGGATTTGGATCTCTGCACACACAGCTGACGGGACTCAATCCCTCCGCAGGAAGGACCAGACGTGAGCGGTAAGGTTACGAGGCACACAGGAAACGGCACAAACTCCACGCAGACTGCAGTATACGAAAAGTCCAAGTGCAGCAATGCTGTTTTTCCTCTGTGATGTTCTTTCCTTTATTACCCGCCTCCCTCGTCTGCCTGCTTTGTTGCGCGCGCGAGTGTGTGTGCGAGAGTGAGTGTGAGTGTGTGTGGCTGTGTGAGAGTGTGTGAGTGTGTGTGCACGCTGCCGGCTGCTCCACACTATGGGGAAGATTGAAGGGATCAGCTCGGGCAGTGCCGTGTTCCTCCTTCTCCTCAGCCTGGTGGGTGGGGCTTAGGGCTGGTTGCACCACTCCCAGCCAGGGGAGTGTCTTAAGCAGCCTATCTCTGTCCTTATGGGAGAGCTGCCGCCCACTGCACGGCTTCACTAGAAGCTGAAGGGAACGACTTACTCCTACTCTAACACTCTGGGGGAGGAGACTGAGGACGACACAGCAAGGAGCCGAGGCCCCCTACTGGTCAACTGCAGACTGTACCTCATCTGATCTCCTTTTTTCACAAGATTTTTTCTTCTCTTTTTATCCTCTGAGTGTATTTTTTACTTCACTTTCTTCAATAAATAAAACATGAATTACCGTAAGATGTTTTTTGCTCTTGTCCGACACATGCTGGTAGCTTTGCATTGGCTGATACACTGACATACTGACACACTGACATGCATAATAGTACATAAGTGCAGTGCAGAAATGGCCATGAATTAGATTCTTCCATAAGGCTAAAGCACTGTTGCTTATTCAAAAAAATAATAATAATAAAGGAAGTAAAATGCTGCGCTGGGAAAGAGTGCAGTTTCATAGCAGATGCTTTTTTTCCACAACCTCTGCAATAATATTTGTTACAGTGGCCAATTATTTGCAGCAGAAAAATTGGACTCAAAAAGGAAGTAAATGAAAAATCACTCCTCAACCATTCCTTTACCATCTTTCTTTCTTTGAGTTTGCACTTTGATCATTGTTTTGACATTGTTGTGGTATTTCTTTTTCCAGGATTCCCAGTGCTTTTTTAAATGAAGTTCACATGCAGATATGCCTGTTCGAAAGAGACAGTTTCAGGGTGTGACAAATTAGCACTAAAAGTAAAAGCAGGCTTTAAGTGTTTGCAGACTGACGGCAGTAATTATGAGAGCTATGGCAATTTTTTTGCCCAAAGACTGCAGTAAAGTGAAAGGAATGTGAAACCTAATAAACAAACAGCGATTGGAAAAGACAACAATACATTTTCATTAGGACAGGCTCTCATAGACGTCTGCAGTGCGGGAGGAGAGAGAGAGATCAGGAGAGAGAGGTGTATAAATCTAGCTCTCTCATCACTATGATTGGAATGCTGAGGCACAGAGGGAGGAAGGGAGAGAGAGAGAGAGAAAGATGAGAAGCCGGTGGAAGGGGTTGAAATAATCCACTGCACACCAAGTGCATGGCCACTAAAAGTCAAAGCAGTTAACAGCAATGGAAACACAAATGGAGCTGCTTTGCAAGAGATGACAATGGAAACACTATTAAAGGGGTCATTTCATACAATTTTTATTTAATTTTTTTCCCTGAGGTCCTTTTATAACGCAAGTAATGGGGTTTTGTTGTGCCAGAGCATTCATAGTTATGTTATGACCATTTTCACCCTGTCTCTGATCCTTATAACTGAACCATCCATTTGTGTTTTTATTTATTTATTTATTTATTTTTTGCTCTCCCTGTAAGGGTTGCTTACACACAACATGCAGGTTTGCTGTTAAGTCCAATACATTTTTTAACTGCCCATCCTTCAATAACACCCTTTTTAAAGTCTGCATTCTATGTTATGCAGGATCACAAAACAGTCTATGAAGAAATGTGATGCACAAACTGTTAGATCAGATTGAAAATCAGAACAAGCTGGTTTTTTTTGCAGCTTAGTTTTCTGTGGTCATTTTGGAATAGGGATATTTGAGTTACAGTGTGTTTTCATAGTACATCAAACTTTTATCTCAAAGGATCAAGACACATTGGATTCGGTATGATGATACATTCATTGCTTGATACCATATGACAGAATATTTTTGTCTTTGAAAATATAAAAGTAAATATATTTATTTTTTAAATAATGTATGTATATATATATATATTTACAAATCAATTCAGATATGAACCTGTACTGTATATTAAATATTACATAATGGCACAGATCCAATCAAACATTGAGATCACAAGATTTGTTTTTGTGATGCATATTAATTCCATATTGCTCCACGTAGTTATGTGTATTGGTTTGAAGAGTAGCCAGATGTTTTTTGAAGAGTAAAGGAGTAGAAATTAATAGCCTTTTTATTTCCTTACTTTGCCTAATGTTTTGGGGCTTTTCTGGAGTGATTGTGCAGGGTTAGCGTGAGTACACGCTCACAGAACGAGGCCGGTGCCGTGCCGCTGTAATTGTTCTTGCTACGGTCTTCAAAGAACTCTGCAAATGGAGCTGGACACGCTCCCTGCAACTCAGGGGTACCATTCTCAAAAAGCCAAAGAAGAAAAAAATGCTCTCATCTGGACTGCTGCACAGCTGGGAAAATAGAGTTGGCTGTTCTCATTTGTGGGACGACAGAAACAAACATGGGATAATTGTGTCCCTTGGATGGAAGGAGGGATGTAATACTGTAGTGTCAGTCGAACGCCTGTTTAATGCATATAAGGAGAAACAGACCTCTACTGTTTGCTTAAAGTGTTAAGTTTTGGTTTAGTATTCAATATTGAACAGCAGAGTCTATGTCATAGAGAATATCACTACATCAAGAACATATTAAGGTAGACATTCTTTTCCAGTAGATGGAAATACTTAAATCTACCACTAATGTGCTATTCCATCACACCAGTCTCTAGCTAACAAATGTAATATTGAAGTCTAATGCTTATACAAATGAAACAGCGTGATAGTTTAGATGGTAAGGTAACTGATAGCTTGGAGGTGTGCTCTTTTTTAAACAACCACAATAGCAACGCTCTGGCAACCAGCCACAAAACTCTAGCATTGTGGTGCCATGTTTTGCACAGACAAGCACCACTAATTTTCTTCAAACAATGTAAAAATGTAGTTTTGCATGTACCATCCACACTTCAGCACAGCCACGTTGGCCACAATCCCGCCACCTGGGGGTTTATCCCAACTGGCTCCGGCCCAGCCAATCTGCTGTCTGAGTGGTGCTAGCAAACACCTTTCTCGTCCAGTGACAGTCGGGCTAGATAAGTAACAGCACAGGCTTACCTGAGATAAAAGCTGCAATGCCATCAATCATGAAGAGGGGGAGGGAGGGTGAAAAAGAGAGTGTTAGAGACAAAGCGTGTGAGAAAACGAACAAGAAACGGATAGAAATAGAGCACATCCAACATGCATGCATAATCAATTTGCGATCAGACCTCACCGACACAATTTATCACAGCAATCTTTGACTATATTAATATTCATTTCTTATCTATAGCTCATTGTTTGCAAACAATGGAATGGAAACGATCTGAAGTGTGGAATTTATATCCAATCTAATCAAGGAGCGCATATGGGGTGAATCATAGTACCAGGCACGTAGAAGGAGTGCATTCATGCACTCTACCATTGGCCTACTACTTTTGGGACAGATTCTTTCCATGCTGTTTCCATTTAAAGAAGTAGCTGTTACAGGGTCAGATTGACCTTGCATGGCAAATCACATCTCCAGAAATGCAGTTTGATTGATAGTGGCTGATTGTGTGTGAGAGACATGGTAAGAAAGAAAGCATTTTACATTACCATGTTTATGACACTTTTGTTTACATTTTAGGATGAAAAGATGGCAGGTTGCAGAAGATCCGTGATTGCATGGAATACAAGCGGTAAATACTGTGTGATGTCTACTATTTTTTTTTATTCAACAATATTTTTCATTATTCAACTATACAAATATTTCACAGTAATATGTTACGCTCTCAGAAAAAAGTAAAAAAAAATCTATCACTGGGGCCGTAATCTTTCAAAAGTTATACTTTTGTTATTTACCCCTAAAGTGAACATATTGGTACCTTAAACTAAAGTTACAAATTTGTACTTAAAGTGTACATATTTGTATCTAAATAGAATAAGTACCCTTTTGAAAGGGTACCACCCCAGTGACAGCGTTTGTTCTTCTTCTTTTTCTTTTTCTTTTTTTTATTTAAGTGTAATGTATTGTGGTCACGTAACCTCACTAATCCTGTGCATGTCAGTAGTGTAAAGTTATAATCTTAGATCTTTTATTTATTTATTGCATTTTAAGTTCAGGTTTGTATAAAAAAAATTTGGCCTATGAGATTTAACATGTTAATGTTCTGTGATCAATGTGGTCAGTTTAACATGGAAAAAAAAAAAAAAACTTTCCCATTCAATGCAACATTTATTTTAGCTTCCTAAAGCTATACTACTATTCACTTAATACTGATATTTACTAATATTAAGTTGTAATTAGTGCTAAATTCTCTCATGTCAACACTTTCTCCAGGCCCTTCAAACCACGGTTTCCTAGAAAAGAATGGCTGCACATGTCCCACAAGTGGATTAATGCCTTATGTAGGACACCCTACCTCATTTTCCACCAGTAATGTATGCTAGTCTAAATGCACACACACACAGAGAGAGAGAGAGACAGTATAGTAATTTACTGATAACTGCAGAAAACTGGTATTAGTTTAAATGATGCACAGCCCTAGTAAAACAAACATTTGGCAGTCCAATCAACTAATCAAGAAATGAATAGCTACAGTATGTTCAGAACAGCATACTAATTATTTCTGCAGTATAGATATTGCAGAAATCATATGCTAGTAGGGCATGCTGAACACAGCAGATGTTAAAAATCACAGCTGATACTACTTCCGTTTCATCCATCACACTAAAAATGAAAGGTCAAATTGATCACACGCATTTTGGGATACAACCATGCAGCATGTGCTGTTGTATACTGCTTATTTTGACAAATGTAGTAGGCTGTTAAGGTATTCTGTTCATACAGTAAATTTGCATACAGTGCACAGCATGCTACAGCAATAACACATGTAGAATGCAATTCCGAATATAACCAGTGTTAACTGGGTCAAAATGACCCACAACTAAACACAAAAGGGTTAAAAGGCACTCTTTAGTAAAAACATTTGAAATGACAGGCACATAATACCAGCAATATTTCAACCTCTTCCCAAAGCAGTACTCAAATGGGTTAGAAAACATGATATGTTTTGAAATATTGGTGAAGTAGGTGGGCTCAAAACCAACCCACCCATCTCCAAGAAAACGTCCCCATGTGTTTTATCACTCATGAGCGCCTTGTTAAGTCCCGGGGTAGTTGAGGTTCATTTCACACAGCTTTGTTCCCCGCGCTTCGACTCGAAGCCATAAAGTTTAATAGAGTTCCTCTAATCTCACACTGGGCGACCCACAGCACAGCGGCGCACTTATTAGATCCTCTGCCGGCAAAGAGCGGCCACAGATTCACACCAGACATGCGGCGCGGCAAGAAGTGCAATCTTCTGCTCTTCAAATGACTGATTTCATCCTACGTTTCTTTAAGTGTGTCATTTGAGTAACTGGTGGTACTACAGTGAGCTGGCCCGAAGAGGAGGGCGGGATGGGTGTTTGTGTGAATATTTTTGTGTGTGTGAGGAAATGAGGATGGGTTTTAGATGCTTTAGAAGAATGGTTAATGTTAGAACAAAATGAGAAAGAGCTGGGTGGAGAGGGGAAAAAGAAAAACAACAACAACAACAAAAATCCAATTTAAACCAATTTACTTTATTTATTCACCCTCATGTTATTCCCAATATTTATGACTTTCTTTCTTCGGCAAAAAAATGTTTCAACTATTTTTGTCCATATAATGAATGTTAATGGGGTCCAAAACAACACTGGACCCCTTTACTTTCATTGTAAGAACAAAATAAGTTTTAAAAAAAAGTCAGTTATTTGGGTGACCTATTCCTTTAAATCATATTCTTGGTCTTACTGTGCATGTTATTCCAAAGAAATATATAGCACATCTGTCTTCGTAATTTCCCGCCCTACATTTTTATCTCATTGAACATCCTGTTTCGCTCGGAAATACATCATATTTCATATATAAAACGGGTTGCAAATGCCGTTTTATGTTGAAACGGGTGGATATTAAACTAGTTCCTGTTTTTCCATTTGGCGTATACACTGATAAACAAATGATGGAGAGGCTTTTCTCAGAAAAACACACCAAGCAGAGATTATGGCTGACAAGTTTGCATTAATACGTCGCCACTCACTGTCGTAGAGCTGGAGAAACGGCGCTAAAAATACCCGTTAATTTTAATCTCTCCAAAAGTGGGAATGGATAAATTATTATTTCGTTAATAGAGCCGAGATGTAGCACTTCCTGCCATGTTGCATTCATTAAGCTAAAAGCTAACCAAGCTGAACTGATCTGTGTCCGTAATTGGAGAGTCATGGCGGCGTCGTATGAACATTCAACAGATTGGCTCCATTAACCAACCACAGATTAATGAAAGTCGCTGCCTTTTCCAGAAAAACAACAACAACAAAAAAAGAGCAAAACAATTTGGCTTTCTGTCTGGAATTCCATCATGAATGAAATTATTGGCAAGAAAATATTTTTTTTATGGGTCTCCCTCTCTCTGTCTGTCTCTCGGCAGGTGGAGGTGTCTCTAATGGAGGTAGTTGAGAATGGTCTAGCGTGACTGACGCATGAAGCACCAGTGGAAGGTAATTAATTTCTGTAAACGACTGCCATGTCTGTCAGCTTTTATAAACGAGCGTTTATGTGTTATGGACGATTTAACCAACCCCATTGAGGGGAGCTGACAGAGATGAGTGGAAAAGAGACAGAGAGAGAAAGAGGGAGAGAAATTAACACAAAGCGCTGACCATGTGAATAGACCCGCGCTTGCAGTTTGAAATGAGCTCCCATCTCATGATATGGCCACCGTTCAGCTGTCACACAAGCGTTATAAATCATGCTGTGAATCTCACATACCCCAGCGCTACAAGCCATGTGTGGAAAGTGACATTTGTGAGTTTCTTTTGTGACTTTATACGGCAGACAAGTGGAATGTGAGCCCCAGTCTGCCATAACTCTAGCCTCGAATGTTTGCACAATGCACAAACGTACAGGAAGCATATCATATAAATGATTAACTTCCCCCAAAGCACTCTGGGACAGTCAAGAAATAATTTTGTGCATATGTAATGTATATATTGAATTTCAGGCTGAGGCAACGTTTTTGTGATTCTGTTTAACCGGTTACTCTGTGGGTGACACCACTGGGAAGCTACTTTGAAACTGAAGCTTGTGAAACTGCAGGCTACTCCTACTTTAAATTCACGCTAGACGTTTGAAAACATAGTTAGCTAGGCTACTCGCTACTAAAAAAAAGTAGTTAATTATATTGAAGCTATTTAAGAAGTAATAGTTTTTGAAATATTAAATAAGTTTACAACAATTTTGGCCCTTAAATCTGACTGGCAGATGGAGCTGCATTTCAATAGTGTTGATATAGCAGTACAATTACAGTGTTTGTGCATTCCAGACAGACTGTGCACTGGTGGGAATTTTAACAGTGGATATTTCTGCAGGTTGCATTGTTAGTCCAGTAGGTGGTGACAAGTGACTGTCTTTTTGAGTGAGTTATTCATTCATTCATTCATTTAGCCCATTTGCTCAAAAGCACAGATTCATTCAGACATGAAACAAGTGGCTGTCTTTATGAGTGAATCATTTATGAGTCAATGATTCAATTACTCGCATAAAGACAGCCACTAGTTTCATGCCTGAATCAAGCAAGTGTTTTTAATGAATCTGTTGAATCAGTCATTCACTGACACATTCTGGCACGAAAAAAAATGGTGAGTTAGTCATTGACCGATTCATTAAAAAAACTGATTCATTCAGGAATATCCATACATTATAGCGTTTTGATGCTTACATTCACTTGTAGCATTTAACATGATTGATTTTAATGTTTTTTTTTATTATTATTATTTATTTAAATAAAATTGTATAGATTTTTAATATCAGATTTTTATCAACCATAGCATGAAAATAATATCTGTGCATCCCCTATTATTTGCATTTATTTAGTGTTTTTCTCCTATTGTCCATGAAAATAGACTTGGACAGTGGGAACTGAGAATAGACTTTTGGACAGTTTGGACCTGTTTTTGGGTCACAACAGTCTAGTTGACAACCACTAGTGTAGAACAAAGCTAAGCTACTGTTACACTATTAAAAAATGCAGTTAATTTAGTTGTTACGCTACTTTGAGTTTGTTAACCCCTCAGCACTGGTGGCTAAGCTGTCACGTTTGACACAAAATGCTTGTGTAAAGATGTGTGCAATATCTAAGAATGTGTGTTGAAAACGTGTGCGTGTGCCCTGGAATTAATGTTCCCTCCTCTGAGCTCCATATCCACTAGGTCATAATCATCTCCTCTAATGTCATTCCTCACGCCGGGCCCATGTAGAAATAATTACGAAATGGAGGTGCAATTTTCATACTGCGATACTGAGAAAAGTGGCACACAAGGCCTCGGAAATGAAAACAAGATAGACTGTAGATTCCAACGAGGAATCGTTGCCTTTTCCCAGATTGTATTTCTCTAACAAATAAGTTTTTCGGTTGTTAAAGCTTAACTTGAAAGCCATCCACCGGGCCTGTCGAACAGCAGGCGAGAGACACAGAGAATTTTCGAATGGCATCACCACCGAATGAGACATGTTACCCTCCCACTCACCATGTTCCCATGAACCCTAGAGGTCCAAAGCCTTTTTCCCAGCTCTCTCACCCCTGCTGTAGAGGGAGCTTTGATGAAGGGTTCACACATCAGTTGGCTTTAAGCGGGAGTGTGTAATGCAGACTCCAGGTCCTGTCTCTAGTTGTGCAGACACCCTGGGTAATCAGGTCCATGAAATGTGTTTTCACTGCTGATTACAGAGCAGCGGAGTGTAGACGGCCTGCACGCCACTGGAAAAGACCCCCCAATACGGATACAGTAACACCGCTTACTACCAGTGTGGAAAATGCAACTTCATTCAGAACAGCTTGAGAGCTTAAATCACTCCATTATTTCTCTGCATTAACCAGATAAAGGGTTGTGGGAGGATGGAAGGAGGATAAAAAAAAAGACTTCATTCTTTCCAAAAATAAACCTCTGAATGAAAATGGCCCTTTGAGGGGGAACAGTGGCTGAGTGCCATCATACAACTATATACTGCGCAGTCTAGCTTAGAGAGCTGGAGTAAAGGCTAATGGATTCTCTCTTTATGTATTTATTGACTGATTTATTTATTTAATTTTATTGTTTATTTATTTATTTTGGTAGCTGCATTAACAATTAATAAAGTGCACACAAGCTTTTATCATTCAGATTCTTATTTCTAAACTACACATGCTTTGTTACATATATTAAACATAATTAATTATTAGGGCTGTTTAAGAGCTAATACGTGTCCACTTAATGCAACTGATTATGAATATATGCAATGAAAAATAACTTTGGAGCAATTCAAGCCTGAGGTACCTTCATGGTTCTTGCATTCAAAAACAGCTGTACTGAGCATAACAGAATTAAATAATACGAAAAAAATACATTAACTTTTTGTAATGTCCATTCAATGTAATCATTTATATTATCTTCATTTTTTACGCTTTATTTAAAATATATATGATTAATTAGCATATCATATAATTAATTAATTTGCATTTTTTGTAATCAATTGACAGCTCTAGTAAACATACAATTATTAGAATGTAACTGGCAATCTGTTATCAATTGGATGTCCTAATGTTGTGTTTCTTACACAGTTGTTCTATCAGGTGTTATATTAGGAAGATGGTCGTTTAGAGGATTGTCTCCCTGGAAGCAGCTGCGAAAAGCTCTTTGTCGTGATGGTTTCTGTTTTTCCACTTGGTGAGTTTAATGACAGGAGAGACTCCAGAGTGCAGCAGATCAGGGAACGAGGGAAAGAGCTGCTCCCGTAAAGGGTGCCATGAACTTAAACATCCTTGTCCTGCAATAACATTCAATTGTCTGGTTTGCATAATCCACAGCTCCTGATCAAGCACTCTCTGTTCTCTGACTCAGCATGGTTGTGGGGATGTATAAAATAGCACCCATCCTGAAAACAATCTTGTTGTCAATTTACATGTAAATAATATTGCTGATCCTGTAAAGGGCACGCCAACATTATTTTTTTAGATTCAAATAACCAATTCAGCATGTGCCCGATGTACATTTGTATGTTAGCAGCTTGCTTTTCAGAATATGTAATGGTGTTGCTTTTTTGGGATCTTTCAGAATACAATTTCCAGTTAGAGAAGAACTGTTTAAGATTATCATCAGCGCCACCTACCCATGATGCTTTGTTTTGTGGGAATTTGACAGCTCCCCTAGGGACTTTCATGCCATATTAATGGTAAGAAATATGGTGACTTCCACTGTAATTACAAAAGCACTGCAGGCAGACATGGTGTGTCGTAATTCACCCACTTCCCTTCATGTTTGCACTGCAGGGCGGAGAATGGCACTATCTATTTCATCAATGTCTTAATTCTTACCTTTCTCATTAAACATGTGCCGCACATTGCAGCTAGGTCAGTCCACCGATGAAAACTGAACTGGGAATGAAACTTATGTTCAACTGTAAGCAATTACTTTCTGTTAAAGGGACAATTTGATGGTAAAGTTTTACACTATACACACTATAAAAATGATCCTGTTAAATTTATAACTCTCTGGCAAGCTGTGGTTGCCAGAAATTCACTGTAATAAAAGTACAAACACTGAGTTTAATGTTTTTGAAAGTAGTGGCTTATGCTCACCAAGGCTGCATTTATCTGATCAAAAATACAGTACAAACAGTAACATTTCGAAATAGTATTACAATTTAAAATAACAGTTTTTCATTTTATTATTATTATTATTATTATTATTATTATTATTTAATATGTAATATATTCCTTAATATATAGGGTCCACGCCCTCCTAAAACGCCTCGTTTCAACACGCCCCCACATGTCTACATCACGATGTGGGAAGATTTGCATACCACCGCCAAAATGTTCACGCAAAGAAAGAAGGCTTAACTTTATTGTTGCTGCCACTGCCGCCGCCATGTTGTGAAGACACTGTGTGTTTCGTTGAGAAAGCGAAAATACTTTGTTTGGCCTTCCAAAAGAGGACACGACTAGAAATCAGTGGTTAAGTGGTATTTATTTACAACACTGCAACATCATATGACCCCTTTAACTGTAAATACTACATTTTACTTCCAAAAATAATACTTTTTATCATTTCCATGTGCATTTCATATATGTATTATCATATTAAATGTTTATTATCATGTTAAATGTATTACAATATTTGACCATATATGGTAAACTAAAATTAGACAGTTAACATGTTTTTACTGTAATACTGTACATTCTTACCTTCTGTTTCTGTGAAGATTATTGAATCTTTTTACAGCGAGAGCTATGGGAATTGGAGCGTCAGTGTGAGTGGTAAGTGGCTGAGTTCCTCTGTTGTCTGACAGTGCAAGTCCACAGAATATGCTCTGGATTTGAGGAAAAACAACAGTTCCGAAAAGTGATAGCACAAAGTTACAGGTTGAGAAGGAGATGGATGGAGAGTACTCATTCAGCACAAGTTTCATTTTGCCTTACAATATGTAGCATCCTCTTCCCACACACTCTCTCTTTACAATTGTTCCTCTCCAATCTATATATAGATCAGCATCCCAACTTTCCAAATTGTTTGGGTAAAGGAATAGCTCAGATAAAAATTGAAATTTTGTCATAATTTCTGTCATTATCTCATATGTTCATATTTACTGCATTAAACTGCAAAGTCAGTGATGTTGAATGGCATTGGTTCTCTTGTCACGTAACTGTGTGCACTGCACCAAGATTAAATACATGGAAATGCAGTGATTAAGGGTAGAATTTCTACTGACTAATGTCTTAAATTTCTGTCTCTTGTATGAAGATTACATTTCAGAAGACCTGCATTGTATGAATCGTTCAATGTTAACTTTTTTGTCATTTTTGCTGCTTGACAGATCTCCTTTTATTCTCCTCAGAAGTGTTTGGAATGACATGAGGGTCAGTAAATGATGACAGAATTTTAATTTGTTTGTTGAACTATTCCTAACTTATCCATTTCTGCTTTAGCTTTAGTTGCCCTTTTGATGAAAACACTAGCAGCATTGAAGTACACAATCAGAGCTGCTTCCAGTCTCCTTTCCATCTCAAAAACACTGGTGTGACCAAACCTCTGGGGAGAAAACTCAGCGCTGATGACTTTCATGTTCCAAGCCCGAGGATTCTCATTTTTCTCTGGATCTGTGATGAGAAGCAGGCAAAAATGTGTAAAGAAGGTTAGGCACATTTTTCTTTTTCTTTTTCTTTAGATGTTCACTGATCTGTTTACATCTCTATTTTGTGCCCCAAATGTGTTCAACTCTCCCCAGCAGGTTTCATTAGCTTTGAAGTGACAGGGAAATAATGGCTCACAGCTCTTGTGTTTAAAATGTAGTGTATGTTGATATAATTATTAATTATATTGGCATCATTTTCAGGTGAACTATTGTCATATCATTTATGTTGCTTATACATTTTATGACTCTTGTTTTGTGCCCTTGTAAAAAGGTAACTTTTGTGAGCTTTGTAAATGCCAAAACCAGCATGCTGACATCAGCTCCAAAAGACTCATAAAATGTCAAACCTTGATTAAAACAGTGTTTCTGATATAAAACACCATAGTCATGCTACATAACTAAAATAACAACTATTCAGTACTTTCAAGTAAAGAAGTAAGACCAGAGTTTTGAAGTTGGTCCAACATTTTTTGTATAGTGAATTTGTCCCTGTAAATCTACAAAAATCTTATAATAATAATAATCATATATTGTTATTATTTTGTTGTATTTATATGTGTATATTTTTCTCTCATTTAATGTGAAAATCTTAAACCAGTCTACACTGGTTTGGTTTTGTTTGGCCGCTTTCAGGCTGGAAAACCAGCTAAACATTAGGTTGGCCAGGTTGAGAGGCCAATTTAAACTAGCTAATGCTGGTTTAAGCTACATTTAAGTATAAATGATGGCAGTATTACTAGTTCTGTTCTAAAAGCTAGTGAGCTGCTTTGCTGTCTGCTGCCTACATAGGCAGCTCCCTTCTAAGGCAGCATCCTGACCATCATTGAACCTCATAAGTGAGCAATACTCTATATAGCAACTCCGTACATCATATCGAGCTCTGTACATCTTGCAGTTGATTTCAGTAGTTTTACATTTGTGTGATGAAGCTAATAATCACAACGAACGTACGAACGTGCACTCATATATTAGCTCATATTCAATGATACATTCGATGGTGTTTTAGACTTTGGCCAAAACTAGGTATTTTAGGAGCATGGGCATAATTTTCAACAGCACACGTCTGTGCCTTAAAATGCTGCCAAAGTATAGGCAGCTCACTAAGTTTTAGAACAAAGCGAATGACTTGCCATGCTGTAGGTAATGAGGCACTCTTTATGCAGAGTACTTCCCAGTTGCTAAAAAAACAAAGTCAACAAAGCATATTTCTGAAGTGACTCAGAGTGTCTCTCATCTAATTTGTATGTTTATCCTTATTCAGTCTTATAATTTGCAGCCCTCATCAATGCAGTTCCAAGGTAGGATTTATCGTGTCTTATTTTGTGAGCCATCCAACAATAGCTTTTCACTATAGCTTTAACTTTTTACCACGAGGCTGAAAAATAACCCTGACACACACACTTTAAAGCTCAACATCTAAACTTAGGACTAAAGGATAGATGTAATAAAAACCACAAAGAGCAAAGACGTGTGTGGAAGTCTTTTTACTTCCTAGGGAAAAATTAGGTAAGAAGATTTTTAACAGCACAAGCGTTATTAAACTCGGCTCTAGCTCACAACCGTCCTGAAGGCATAAAAGCCGGTTTCGGAGAAATCCGAAAAGAGTGATGAACAGATGGAAAGATGTACTGCCAGGAGAAGGATGAAGAGATAAAAGGAAGTAGAGAGAGATTTAGGTGCACGTCAGGAATGTCAAGCACAATGAATGTCATGGGAGCCACTGCCGTCCCTCGGAGCGACTCTACAATTGCTCTATCATGGCGCAGGAACCGTAGTCGCCATTTACATGCTAGTTTAGCTCTGCCAATTCAATCATGCCATGATGAACATGATGTCAGCATCCATTACATGAGGGACGGTTGAAAATCGGGCCGAGTTAAGCAGGGTCCTGGGGTTTGCATCGCAATTGCGGCTGATACGCTAAGTCTGCGGTTCCTGTGGTCTGGTTGTTCACACAGGAAGGAGTGGACCAGATGTATAAATCAGAATTCAAAGGAAGCAGGCTGGGGGAGGATGCTGGCAGCCAGACTGAAGAGGGGCCCAAAAAAGTCCTGCTGTCAGGCAGCTCATTCATCAAACGCAGAGAGGGTGGCCTCACCCGGAGGCCCAGCCGGCCTGTCCTCCTCTCCAATGTTGGGGAAAACTTTGGCCTGGTCTCATTTTAGCTAGAGAAGGTGTTAATTAAACTACCCAGATCAGTCTGAATGTGAGAGAGGCGAGCATACAAGCCGTGAATCTTGCTGGGCTTCTCTTGAAGCCCCCGCTGTGTGTTGGATGTGTGATCCTGGCACTGCGCAGTCCTCTCAACCTAAAGTTTTTTGATGGTCCACGCCTGCCGCCTCAGCCATGCTGATCTTGAGCAGTTTAAACTGTTTATGGTGGCATTAGAGACTTGTTAGTGACTCATAGCTTTACTCACTAATTGCTTTAACTTTTGTTCAAAGACCTTAAGTGTGTTAAAGAAATAGTTCACCCAAAAATGAAAAATCTGTCATCATTTAATCACTCTCATGTCGTTCCAAGCCTGTATGCCTGACTGTGCAATACAAAAAGTGAAATTTTCAGTAATATCCTCGCCATTTTAACAAATCATTAAACAAATCATAAATGAGTTGTTTGAGTAACAAAATATAGGCCATACTTATATGACTTACAATATAATGCACAATCATATGGACTACTCTCTTTTTTATATACTGTAAAATCAGACACCAATCAAACACTTTTATGTATGTTAAAACCCAGTTTTAAAGCATGCTGGGTAATGGGCAGTGGTGCATTCATGGCACCTTTGTGTCCTTTTTGAAGCTTGAAAGTTTCAGTCCCCATTTACTATACTGCATGGAAAAAAATAAGTACATTCCTAAAACAAAAAGCATATTTTACCTCCATAGAAGATATGAAACAAAATGAGGGTGAGTGAGTAGGTTACATCATTTTAATTTCTGGATGATTTTATGTTCAGCTGAAGTGCCAATAAGATCATTGGTGTAAGAGTCAGTTAATTTCTCTTATGATGAATGACATCACATTTTTGAGGGACATGCAAAGAATGGGCCATTCAAAAAGAAAAAGGTAAAATGTCTGATTGAATTTTTTTTTCTTTGTTCACTTTTTGTATCTGTTAGATGCAAAAGGAATAAGACCAAAGAAACAGCAACAGCATTTTAGCAACTAATTGAAGGCTATGGAGAAAATGATCCAAATCACTGTTACTCTAATGATTACATGTGAAGCAAAACAGGACAAAGCTCAAAGCCACGTATTCGTTTCCTAATCTAAACAATGCTTGTAAATGGAGGTAATGTTCTCTTTTATAGCCTACTGCATAGATTGATATGAAAACATATGACATCAGCACCAAAGAGCCTGGTGCAATCCTGAGTAAAAACAGACAGCCTGCGTCTTCTTTGTCCACCATATTTAGTTCAAATGATATAGATCAAGGTCCCAGATGAGACTGCAGAGTTGCCCTACTGCCTTTGTTGAAGTTTTACGATAAATTTGAACCGACAGCTCCACTGCAGGGATACAGGTGCATCTCAATAAATTAGAATGCCGTGGAAAAGTTCATTTATTTCAGTAATTAATAATGTAGCCGCATTTCGGGACATCATTAAGAACAATGTTTCACTTTCAGTCCCCTAAAATCCCTTTCACAGATTTAAATAATAAACGGTTTTGTGGATTAATCTGAAAGTTCAACCTGAAGTCAAATTTGAGCTGCTTCCACTGCGCTCGGATTAAAACTCGAGACCTGCCGCAGGATGAACGCGCGTCGAGCCCATTTTTCACTCGTAAAGCAGTTTTGGCTTCTCCTGTTCCTCCCCACCGCGAATGGGAGAGATTTAAGCGCCGTGCAAAATAAAACACATGATGAATTAGAGTACCACTGTCCTTGTGTGACAGATTAAACTGCAGCGAGGAGCACATGTGTGAGAGCGTGTCCTCCGTCTGCCGCGTCTCTCCTCCCGCTCTGCCCTGGCTCTGCTACACCGGCACGAAGCTGACAGATCACCTGTCTGCCGGTGCGCTGGAGGGGTCTCTTCCTGACCAACACAAGGTCGTTCAGTCACTCAGAGAGTTTGTATTGGCTGCCTGCTGCATTAGTCAGTACTTTCCCGCTACTCCCTATTCTCCCTGACTAATTTGCGCTTTATAAATGGAACGAGCTCCGGGCACATTGAGACATAAACATGATCATTACTTTGAAGTATGAGCAGTCAAATGGACAGACCCACATGCTCTATCCATTGTCAGTGAGTCTGCGGTGTTGTCCTCAAAGGTTTTAAAAGACGAGTATTTTAAAGCAGCGACTCATGTTAAGTGATTCATTTAACTGAATGAGTTTGTTCGAGCGGTTAAAAAATGATTCACTAATTTGAGTCCTACAAAAAGAAAGAAAAAAAATGTATCGAGTCCTTGCTAGGCATTGAAATTTTCATATCTTGATTGATATCTTGTAAAGCAGTATTCTCAAATTAAAATATATTTTGATCCTATCAAATAATCCCATAGTGATTGTTTATTTAGCATGAAAATGAATGTGTATCATGAACTTTAAAATGAAAAAAAAATGAACTGTACACATCTGAAAACTTAATGCTGAAAAATGTGATATTTATTATAATGTGTGAAGTTTATTTATGCAGTTCATATGCAGTGTATCATATAAGTTTATACATTAACTAGTAATATTTATAAATTATAATTTATATATAGTTATATCATATTAGTTATATGATAATATTTCTAACTTATAAATATGATCATAATATAATTTTGATTATAACTTAATATTTATTATAATATGTGGAAACTTTATTTATGAACAGAATAAATAAATGTATTGTATATGTTTATATATTAACTGGTAATATTTATAATGACTTAAATACAATGTTAGTCACTTTGGATAAAAGCACCTGCGAAGTGCATATATGTAAATGTATTGTAGGTCATGATAGATAGGCTAGATAGATAGATAGATAGGCTATACCAATGGTCTCTACGATTAGCTTACGATGCTTTTGAGAAAGGCAGCCCAGTTTATGAAAGGTATTGAGATCAAAATCAGCGATAAAAAAAAAACGTCTCAGGTTACTTATGTAACCATGGTTCCCTGAGTAGGGAACGAGACACTGCGTCCTCATTATGTCATGCAAACTTTATAAATCTGACTGAATGTATATATATATATATATATATATATACTTATGTCATAATTGTTTATTAAAATTCAGTATTTTAGCTATTTTTTTATTAACTTAACAGGCTTCAGTTTTAAAATAACTCCCTCAACACTGTGTCATGCATTATAGTAACAAATGCTGTTCCATGACCTGCAGGGTTTTTTAGCAGACACAGTCCCACTGCCAGAAGAGTGAACAGGGCTTCCGCAGGGTAAGGCAACTCCTCTTCCCCTTCTTCCTGTTGGGCTGGCCAATTTCCGCTAACTGTATTTGGGCCTAGATTATTCTCTGTTAATATTGGCAGAGCCTCAAACAAATCAAGTATTCCTTTACTACTGAATGTCGGTAAAGCCACTGGGTGAAGTTATTTACAGAGCCATCCACAGCGGCTTCTGTATCAAGCCAGACAGGAAGTTTTATCTGTAAAGGGAAGGGAGATGTACTTTTACGCCTCAGAGGGCAGCATGTTTCCACAAAATGTTTTGGGAGTTGCTCGTAAATGTCAGACATTATTATAGAGAGCCACAATTAACTCGGACCAAACAAAACGGTCTGAACTAATCATGATTCATATGCTGCTCATATTCCAGTTGTTGACATTATATTTTAAAGAACAAAGCTGTCACTTGTCCTTTTGGGCCAGTGCTGCGTTTCCACTGAAAATCGTACAACTTGTACATTGGTCTTACTTAAACGTTCACATTTCTGTGATGTATTCTACATTGTTGATGTAAATTCTGCTGATTTATCACCAAGATTATGTTATCTAGGCTAACATACATGTTTGAGGTTTTGCAAAAAATTACAATAATTACTGAATCTTCAGTACGCATCAGTAATAGTGTATTGAAAACTAGAAACCAGTCAGTGATATTTTGCATCATATTCCAGCATTGTACAGTAAAAAAAACTATTTTATGAATTTATACTTACATTACCGTTGTATAATTTCAAGCTTGTTGCAAATTTTCTTTGTAAAAAAATTTAAACCTCAAGAAAGTTCAAATTAAAATATACTACAGTTTAAAGTTTTGAGGTCATTTTTTTTTTTTTTAAGAATCTCTTTAAGGAAATATTGCAATCAGCAATATTGTGAAATAATATTTTGATTCAAAAGAACATTTATATTTTAATATAATTTAAGTCATTTAAATTTAAATATTATTTAATTGTAATTTATTCCTGTGATGGCAAAGCTGAATTTTCAGCAGCCATTCCTCCTGTTTTCAGTGTCACATGATCCTTCAGAAACCATTCTAATATGCTGAAACATTTCTTATTATCAATGTTGAAAACAATTGTGCTGCATAATTTTTTTTTTTTTCAGAATTCTGTGACACATTTTTTTTTATAAAGTTATAACATAGATGTATTTACTGTCACTTTTGATCAATTTAATGCATCCTTGCTGGAAAAATAAGTATCAATTTCTTTAAAGAAAAATCTTCCTAACCCCGAAAGTTTCAACTGTAGTGTAAATATTATATCTAGCAAATAAAAATACATTGCTAAAAATAAAATTGATCATTCTTTTGTGGGGTCACTGAAAATGTTAGCAGGGCATCTAGTGGACCCAGGCAGGCAGCTCTTTTTTCAAGTATATAGGTACCAAGAAAGCTGTTTATTTGTTGGTTTATTTGTACACCTGATTGTTGACTTGTTGAAGGTCAAGGGTGGATGTAGCATATCTGGGAATGCATTTACTCCTGAATGTAATTCATCAATGGTTGAGAAGTTAGTTTTGTATCCAATCCAATTCAGTACATGCTGTGAATGTACAGTAATTTAGACGGCTTACATGTTAGCTGTTTCTTTGCAACATGAATGGAATGAAAAGCATTCCTTGTAGTAAATGAAGAGTCGCGTGAATTGTGCATAGAGCACATATTGATTTATTGATGCTGAGGAAAATTGCTGTCATGTAGACGCACCCACAGGGGACTAATGGAGGATGGTTATCTGGCATGCTGGCTGAAAGATGAAGGATGTGATGTCAGGGCTGTATGTGATCCAGGAACTGTGGCTTTACAAAGGTCACAAACTTGCCCTGCCCTACAGTCCAGTAAGTAAAATGCCTCCAGGGGGATTGTCTGCGGGATTGGCCTGGTTAAAATGACAATTGTGGAATTGTGGGAAGTTTTCATTTATCCTTTCATCTTCTTCACTTGTTTCTCTCTCCCTCCCTCCCTCACTTTCTCTGTAGTTTGGTCAGTATTGCGGTGGCTCTAAATTCCTCAGGGTGAATCATCTTTTACTCCGTGTCTTTCTGAATATTGTCTTCCCGAAATTTCCCTGCTGCTCAGAGCCTTTTTGGCTCCCAATGAAAGACTGAATGTGCAATGCTTTACTCACTTCCTGAGGAGCTACACAGCATGAAATGACCCAACTCCAGCGCTAATTTCCCATAAAGCACTGTGCACACACTGAAAAATATTTGGAGTAGAAACAATTTTTACTCAGAAATTGCTAGTAAATTTCACAAATAATTAAAAAGAAATGGCGAGTGACACATTCAATTAAACAAATTTTTTTTTTAGAAAGACTAAAAAAGTATTTTCTTGTAAAATGTACTCCAGCAATTGGTTTGTTTGTTTTATTTACAAGTTTGAAATTTTTTTTTTATGAATGCTTACACCTTGATGCACTTGAGAGCAAGGCTATTACAGTTAACTAAAACTAAAACAAAAAAATATATTTTTTGTTACTTAAATATTAACTGAAATTAAAAAATATATATATTTCATGTATTATTTCTTACTTAATAATGCCAAAAATAAATTCAATTACTAAAATAAATTACCTAAAATGAAAATAAAAAAATATAAAAAATATTAAACTATTAATTTAATAATAATAATAATAATATAAAATATTTATTTATTTATCTAAAAATATGAACGTGCTTGCCTTTGCAAAATTCACTGCTACCATGCTAACTAGTTGTGAGTGGTTTCCGGGGCATTGCTTTGTGGTTCCTAAGATGTTCTGAGTGGTTGTTATGGCATTATGGGTGGTTGCTAAGTATTCTCAGTGATTTCTATGGTGTACTGGGTGGTTGCTAGGGCATTGTTTCTTAACAGCTCAAGTCAAAAGAGCCCACATTTAAGTATTTATGACAGTTTGATTCTGGAATATGGCTGGGAACCATTCAGGATTTTATGCCTGTTTGTATGGCAGGCAAAAATCATTCATTTACTTAAAGTAATAGAACAATTCCATTTATTCTCATAGTGCAAATATATGGGATGAGTTACCTGCTGAAGTATAAAAGTAATGTTACTAGTACTAATAATGCTAGTGATGCTTACCTAACAAGCTTAAATAGTTTGAGCATTCAGGTTACTACTGATAAAATGATTCAGAAACTTGACTATTATTAAACTGCAATAGTTCTTGTTATTGTTACATGCTGTGCGGGATATTTAACAAAGTGCGTCATAGCACAAAGAAAGACTCTATACCGGCACATCTATCTGTGCCAGTTTCTCTACAGCGACACTATCCTTGAGGATGTATTTTACTGGCAAAGTCTTTATTCTCCTCACATTGTGTTGCCCTTCACAGTTTATGTCCTTCTGCTCTTTTTTGCCTCAGCTTTGATATATCTAAAAGCAAAGCATCGAGTTCTTCAAGGCCTGACCAAACTGATACAAGTAGTAAGTAAATCCATATAATCCTTTGTCCTTTCTCTATAATAAAATGATCCATTTGAAAAGCTCTAGATTGTGTCTTTCAAATTCAGAAGTTTCAATACAACTTTAAAGACTCTCCTACTCACATACTTTTCTGTCTTGTCATTATTAGGAAAATTCACAGTCACATGGTGAGAGTGACGGCCAAAACACACTAGCAGTGAATCATAAGTGTTCTAGGACAACAGTGGCTCCAACCTGCTTTTTGCGATTCTGTGATTCAACACACATTACACATTCAATTTTTTTTTTATTATTATTATTTTTTTTTTCATATAAGAGATGCCCAGAACAGTCCAGACTTTCCCGAAAGTCCCATTCACTTATTTGGAATGGACAAGCACTATAAACTACAGACATGACTATAAACTACAGATGTAAATTGATTAGAAAAAAAAAATATTGCGGCATATGAAAGCATTAAACAAACACAACAAAAAGAATTCAAGTCAGTATGTATAACTGAATAATTAATCCTTATTACCTATCATATATAGAGGTTTGGACATGATTAATGATGTTAAGAATTTTTTACATTGTTTATTTATATTATTAAGAATAAAATAATCACTAAAGTAACATGTTAAATTGTTTCTTCTCAAGAAGAAAACCTGACAAGTAGATATTTCAAAGAATGTTCTGGAACAAAATGATCTTGCAAATCTGAGCTGCGCTGCAGTTGATTCCTTCCAAATTCCTTCTCTGTGACTTTTACACAGACTTTTAAAATCAATTTGATCCACATAAAAGCATTGCAGCATTTGTCTAAATATCATGTTCACTCCCATTATGTTGACAGAGGGTGGAGACTTTATTTTTTTTAAGCACAGCTGAAAGGCCATGTCTTAGAGATACTGTAATCTCACTATCAGGAGGGGAAAAAACTGCAGGAAGACTGGTATATTTTGAGTTCACTCTGCCGAACAAGTGCTATCTTTGCCACAAGGATCTCCAGCCCACTCAAGTCTCGGATGAGAGTCAGGTATTTGAGTTATGCAGGGCAAGGGGAAAATAATACTCCTGCAGACTTGGTGTAATGAACCAATATGTAAAACGTCAAAGTAAAGCCACAGGTCAGAGGAAAGTGAGACCATTAAATGGGAGGCTGTGAGACCGGCAGAGGAGGAGGGCACAGTCTAAAAGGTCACAGTCACCCTGTATTGCAGCTCATGTCAGTCTCTCTTAAAGACCTGTGCACCACCCACCAAAAGACTCTAATAGGATTTGAGCTGAGCACAAAATGACAGAGACGCCTTAAAGCAATAATTTACCCAAAAATTAATATTCTATCATAATTTACTCAACCTCATGTTGTTCCAAACCCGCATACAAGGAGAGATTTTGAATAAATTGCTGATCACTCTTCTCACTGCCAATGTCATAAATGGAACTGGAGCTTTTAAATATCAAAAAGGGATGCAAAAGCAATAATTTACACAAAAATGAAAATTTGCTGAAGATTTACTAACAGCCAGGCCATCCAAGCTATGTAGATGAGTTTGTTTCTTCATCTGAACAGATTTGGAGAAATTTAGCATTACATCACTTGCTCACCAATGGATCCTCTTGAGTGAATGGGTGCCGTCAGAATGAGAGTCTAAACAGCTGATAAAAGCATCACAATGATCCACAAGTAATCCATACATCTGTTGTCCTCTCACATCAAAACCTACCAACATATTTGTATAACTGTTTTACTAATTGTAAAACTGATTGTTTTTCGCTTGTAAAAGGTGCTTGCACTGTGCATATTTCTCTTCTGATTCAGACATGATGAGTCTTTCACTGGATAAAGCAAACTTATAGATAGAGGACTTGCATTTTACCCAGAAGCAGCCACGTTTATTACAAACATGCATGCAATCATCAGGTTTCTGTCTGCTGTTTGCACTCTCATTCTGATGGCACCCATTCACTGCAGTGGATCCATTGTTGAGCAAGTGATGTAATGAAGATGAAGATATTCCTTGAAAATCGCCTTTTTAAAAAATCATACGGAGTTGGTACAACATGGTGAGGGTGAGTTTCTCTTCTGATTCAGACATGATGAGTCTTTCACTGGATAAAGCAAACTTATAGATAGAGGACTTGCATTTTACCCAGAAGTAGCCACGTTTATTACAAACATGCATGCAATCATCAGGTTTCTGTCTGCTGTTTGCACTCATGATGGCACCCATTCACTGCAGTGGATTCATTGTTGAGCAAGTGATGTAATGAAGATGAAGATATTCCTTGAAAATCGCCTTTTTAAAAAATCATACGGAGTTGGTACAACATGGTGAGGGTGAGTATACATGACGAAAGAATTTATTTTTAGGTGAACTACTCCTTTAAAGTTTTACACAAGGGAAGACAGGGAGGGGAGGTTAAAATGAAAGAGATGGAGAGAACAAAGGGAGGGGTAAATCAATAACGAATAGCTCTGCAACACGAACATAATCAGAATGGCAGGGCGATGTATTACTCAGGATTAATACAGGCATTGGTGAGGTCGATTTAATTTACTGGGAAAAGCAAGAAAATAAATAAAACATGGAAAACAAATAGAGTCTTCATTCAAATTCATTAGAGGGTTTTGCGAGGTGTCGAATGAAATTTTCCCCATAAAGTACGAGTTTATGCGCACATTCTGCACACTAACATTGAGTGACAGCCCAAATTGGGTTCATAATTGGAGTATTTATTTGAATGTTCATTTGTTAAAGAATAAGGTTATAAAAAAAGTGTGTTTTTTTTTCTTTCACTATATTATGTAAATGGTAAAAGGGTGATTTGTGAGCATGCTGTTTTACACCAAAAAGTTATACGTTTTAATATACAACACTTAGTTAGTTCCTGTACTCACATTTAATTGTTAGAGAGCCGTTTCGAGTGTTGATACTCTCTCTCACTTCTATTGTCTGTTTGATTTTTCAGTGACTGTTTCGGCATGTTGCATTGTTGCACCACTAGGTGGCAGCAAGTGACTTTCTTATTAAATGAATCAATGAATCATTCAAACCAATTCGTTTAAACACACTGATTCATTCAGGAACGTAACATGTGACTGTCTTTATGTCATTTAATTATTTACTGAACTGATTCGCTATGGATAATTCATCTATGGCTTTGTTTGGAACTTTGGACTGTTTTGAGGCATTTACGCAATCATTAGCATTATACATTTATTTTTTATTTTTTTTAAAAGTGCACAGTATACTTTGTGTTATTTTATTCTGGTATTAAATTACAAAAAGTAGTCAACACTACTGCAAGGGTGTCTCTGCAGCTGCTGAGATCCTTTCTTCTAACTACAGTGGTCTTGCGCCAATTAAATTTTTTCTTCTTCCACTGGCAGAACAAAAACACACAAAGTGACTTAAATAGCAACCTATGATAGCAACCCAGGCTCAAAAAAAAAGAAGGAAAAAAAATCTTGCCTGTGGCAACATTCCGCAAAATTATGTTATGGTGCTTGCCTGTTTCCAACACTTTCAATGTGAAATGTCCAGGGAGTAGCACTAAAAGCATGTTAAGTTTTATCCAAAACAGATTCATGTGAATCTGACAAATATTTATTGTGCTGGTTGTTGTACATATCATGGTAGTCTTAGCTCTTTTATTGTGACTCGTGTTTCACTGGACTTATACTCAAGCATTTGCCATCATAAGCACAATGCTTTACCAGGTGAACTACCGAGCAAGTTTACTACGTCAAATTTACCATGAAAAGCTAAACATATGGAGCTGATTATGTGATGTAAATGTCAAAATGTATTAGTATACATTACAATAAATGTTGTCAGTGTTTTACTCACAATAGTGTTCTTATCAACTGCGGTGAATTGTATATATACATTTTGGAGTTTTGCAAAAATTTAGTTAGAGGCAGAGGCTATAGTGTTTTTAAAATGTAAGTTTCTCAATATTGACTTCTTGTTCATTGAACTGTTGTATAAAAGCAATATTAACACTAAGGATATACTTTCAGGGGCTCCTGCACCAGCCAAACAACTGCCATGAAGATGAATGGGAACACTATCAGATAGCTCTCTCCAGGTATTGGTCTTACATGAAACTGACTCAACATAAAAGAACTTTGGTAATAATGTTTTGTTTTTAAAACATGTACATTTCAGTTATTCTGACCATTTATAAGTGAAAATAAAACCCAGCAAGACCACACACGTGTGACACTGGCCTTTTTTTCTACAGGTGGTTGCTATTGATACAGCGGCTTAATACCTGCAACATTTGGAGTTGAAACTCACACCCTGCCACCCCCTGACCACATTACTCACCCACAGCCAAACAAATAAATCAGAATAATGATAATAGTCAAACTTCAAATCAGCCAGAGGAAATGTCCTATGAAAGCGCCAACGATGACGTGGACGTTTGGCTGTGTTGTCAGCAGCGGGCGATTTTCATGACAGTGTTTAAATAGGTGCAGTCCCACTCCACCTCACAGAACTCAGCACCTGGATTACTTCATAATCCACACCATATTATGGGGCAGGCACTAATTGAAAGATAAATGAGTTTATTTGGGTTAAATCCATCACCGTGACATGAACCCAGAAGAGAGTGCTTGAGGAGGAGAGATGAGAGTGTGAAGGAAAGCTGAAGACGTTTGACTCATGTCTTTGTATCAGCCAGCTGGATCAGAAGTAACATCAGAGCCAAACTTATATGCGGGATAGAAGGTGATTAAGGATGTGAGAGCAGGAAGTCATTATATCCAAGGTTTATTTTCATGCAGAACCATTGAAGATCATTTTGCCTGAACATCATCGCCAACATGTTGCTTGTGTTTCTTGAAGTATGCTAGCTTATTTTTCTGCAGGGTGTGCAACAGCCAAAGAGAGTTCATGTCTGAGCACAGACGTCAGGGCTGGACATGACACAGTCAGACACGGTTCACATTTTCCACTTTGTACGCTGTCTCTTATTAACAAGTGAAATGTGTAGAGCTGGCCTTACCGCCAGTGTTTGTAAGCGTGTGACCAATCAAAACTCCTTCATGGAAATATGGGAATGTTAAAATGAACAAAACTCTGGGTTTATAAGCCATAGGCAGACAGGCAGATAAAGCAGCACTGAAATCAGTCCCTAAATATAACTGCTGAACTTGTGAACTACAGAGTCCGGTACAAAGCTTGAACCTTTGCGGTGAAAGGAGAACAGAAGTGGTGTGGCTTTCTCACGCTTTTAAACACACAGATGGAGCTTTTCAAAGTGGGCCACGTGACTTGTCCTACATCATAAATTCACATGCGCAGCATCTGGCTCTATACTCCTGCCAAATGCTGAAACCACAGGTGCATTTTTCAGAGAAGAGTGACATATTTCCACATCTAATAGTCCACATTTTTGGACAAATCAAGCAGAGACCTGATTTAAATACACATACAGTAATAAAATCAAAATAACAACAACAATGAACAAATAGATTATGTACAATGAATTTTCACAGTATGATTTAGATGTACTCACATTTTTTGTTTCATTTCATTTTTCACATTTCATTGTTGTGTCTTCAGTCCCCTGGTGGACTACCTTGTGTTTTGTGCATCTTTTTGCTGGGACATCTTTGCTGTTTTAAAAGGCAAGTACTTTTATATTATTATTATTTCAAAATTAATATTTTTATCTTTGTGAACACTGAATCCTGAAAAAGTGGCATAACATTGATAATAATAAGAAATGTTTCTTGAGCACCAAATCAGCATATTAGAATGAATAAAATCAGAAGAATAAATTACATTTTAAAATATAGTCAAACTTATTAGCATTATTGCTGTTTTTATTTAATGTATTTGTATATAATATCATTTTGTACATTATATATATGCAATTTTGATCAAATGAAAGTAGCCTTGGTTAAGAAGCTTCTTAAATAAATAAATAAACTAACCCTAAACTATATTTTAGGATTCATCACATGTTGGCCTTTAAATGCAATATCATATACAGTATATCAAATTTATGGATCAAATATGATAAAACACACTCTTTATTTTGTTTCTAACCTGTATATTTTTTCTTAGTCTTAGCTGCATATTAAAATATTGGTATACCATCTACTATAACACAAAGAAATGATTTAAATGTTGCTGTCAAAGTACTTTTCATCAGAAAACATGCTACTTTTGATTGTCTGTCAACAGAGAAACACGCCTTTTATAGCCTGAAGGTGTAGTAATAGGATTTACCAAATGGGGTCATGCTAACCAGCAAAACCATGATTCCTTGGTTGCAGACCTGTTTTCAAATTGTATGCACTGTTTTAGATGTGGAAGCCTTCTGAAACATCCCACGTGTTAAGGCAACCCCATCAACCTACCCACGGCCTCTTAGCAAAAGGAGATAAAAAAGTGACTTGATTCTTCTGCTCCCCCAACAACTTCTCTACGTTAATTGCAATCAAGATTTCAAAGTACGACCCAGCACGCACTATTGTATTTATGTGCGCAGAACCGGAGAGACTGAAAGAATGAACTTCACAATTATATCCGATTTCTAAGTGATTTTGAAAAGGCTGCCGGTCTGCAATTTTTCTCAATTAGATGGCTAAGACACCTCTCTCTTCTAGACAAGAGACCTTCCATGAGCTGACAAACAAAATGGAACATTTTCATTCTTTTTTGTCTTGTTTTCCACTTCTGACATCTTTCAGTTTAACACAGCTTTGACATAGGAAACAATAGCACTGTCAAAAACATAAAGAGAGTTTATTTATTGTTTAGTGTGTTTTGAAAGAATGCCCGAGGCTTTTTCATCAGAGCTTTCGCCCACTTTTAGATTGACAATAAACACAAACAACAGTATGTTATCTTCTTCATGAAGTCCTTGAGATGGAGTGCTTAAACACTGAAGTCCTTTATTGGAGTAGAGGAAGGGCAAAGCATCCGCTTTTTTATCCACTGGTTCTCCAGATGCTCACAAAGAAAACTGTGCCAAACTGTGCTCTGAATGCATTTATATTTGCAGACACTTTTGGACCAAAGTGATTTCCAATAAAGTGGATATATTGTGTAGGCAATTATCAAAGTAGGTGGCCAAGCAAATCCTGAGAACTGGCCTTTTAAAACAATTAAAAAATGACTGGTACACGGCAACTGAGCCCAGCACAATTAGATTTGAATAAAGAAAGTGACCACTTAACCATGACATTTTTGTTTTTAGGCCTATATAAAAATAGCCAACATCCCATTGAGTTTCTCTCAACTTGGTAGAGAAATTGACAAATATATAAAACATGAATGTGCCACATATATTTATAAATTATCAAGTGCACACATTTAGTCTCATAATGCACCTCAATAACATGTGTACAATCACTGTCTCAACAGCTAGCCTCTAGAGAGTACATGTTCTGTGTCTCAATTCACCTACATATTCTATGCCTTAAAGGGATAGTTCACCCAAAAATGAAAATTACCCCATGATTTACTCACCCTCAAGCCATCCTAGGTGTATATGACATTCTTCATTCAGACGAATACAATCGGAGTTATATTAAAAAAACATCCTGGCTCTTCCAAGCTTTATAATGGGAGTGGATGGTAGCCCAAAATTTAAAGTCCAAAAAATTGAACCAATCCATTATAAAAGAAGTCCACACGGCTCCGGGGGGGGCCTTCTTAATAAAGGCCTTCTGAAGCGACACGATGCATTTGTGTAAGAAAAATATCCATATTTACAACTTTATAACCCTTCATCTCTAACTTCCGCTAACTGTCATACACGCATTCACGAGAGAGTAGCATCCAGTGATGACGTAGCACATAGGCAAATGCGGTGACGAACGTGGAAGTGACGAACGCGGAAGCGCAGAGGAGAGAGCAAAACAAAACACCGGTCACTAATTAGTAGTACAAAACGAGGATTTGTAAAGAAAAATGTCGGAGGACTTCAATATAAGCCAAGAGGACACTGGTTTTCCTTTGCTGTAAACAAAACTTGTTTCTCGCGAGACTAGCATATTCTCACCGGAGTTTAAGCTACGCCTACGTCATCCACTGGACGCCACTCTCTCGTGAACGCACATACGACAGTTAGTGGAAGTTAGAGATTAAGGTTTATAAAAGTTGTAAATATGGATATTTTTCTTACACAAACGCATCGCTTCGCTTCAGAAAGCCTTTATTAACCCCCCAGAGCCGTGTGGACTTCTTTTATAATGGATTGGTTCAATTTTTTGGACTTCAAATTTTGGGCTACCATCCACTTCCATTATAAAGCTTGGAAGAGCCAGGATGTTTTTTAATATAACTCCGATTGTATTCGTCTGAAAGAAGAAAGTCATATACATCTAGGATGGCTTGAGGGTAAGTAAAACATGGGGTAATTTTAATTTTTGGGTGAACTAACCCTTTAAAACTATGTACTCTTTTTGTGAAGAAAATACTTTTGAGAGTGTAGCAGAAGAGTAGGCAAGCTTTGGGACATACTACCACGCTCTGTCGCATAGTTATGTGCATTCTGTCACTGTAAACCAGCCTGTCGATCATCCTGCCACAGTTAGCATCCTCATAATTAAATTTACACTACGCAAACAATTCTTCCTACCATTTTGGAGAGAAACCAAGTAGCATGTGGATCTGCCAGTTGTGGGTCTTTCATGTGAAGAACCCCGTTTTTTTTTCTTTTGTTGTTGTTGTTGTTGTTGTTTTTTGCATAAAGGACGCTACGCACCATATGACTAGTAAGTCAAATCTCAAATAACTGCCCTGATGATTTTTGTTCTACCCGCTTAAATGATAGAAGTACTTGCGCTGTACAATCTATAAAGACTGTGTCTGTTCCCCGAATTTATTAAGCCTCTTATTAAGAAACCACAACTAGATCCTAGTGACCTGGCAAATTACAGACCCATCTCAAATCTTACTTTTATGTCTAAAATTTTAGAAAAAGTTGTGTCTGCACAACTGTGCTCCTATCTGCAAAAAAAAAAAAGATCTCTATGAAGATCTCTATTTCAGTCAGGTTTCAGGCCCCTCGATAGCACAGAAACTGCACTTGTTAAAATTAAAAATGACTTGCTTCTTGCGTCAGACCAAGGCTGTATCTCATTGCTAGTTTTACTTGATCTTAGTGCTGCGTTCGACACTATAGATCATGACATACTCATAGATCGATTACAAAACTATACAGGTATTCAAGGGCAGGCTTTAAGATGGTTTAGATCCCACCTGTCCGATCGCTACCACTTTGTTCATTTAAATGGGGAGTCATCTCAATTATCACCAGTAAAATATGGAGTGCCACAAGGATCTGTCCTAGGTCCTCCAATGAATTGTTTTGTATCGTGCGTTGTACAAATAAACTTGAATTGAATTGAATTGAATTGAATTGAATAATGATGCATTTAACAGTTAATGGCCAAACATATCTTGTTTTGCTGCTGTGCTGTTCACATCTTTATATAAGTTCACAGTGTTGTTGCAGATGAAGTGTTACACAGATAACATTTAAAAAAAATTCAGCAGGTTAGACATTGATAATTAGTAACCTAAACCCCATCTCTGCTAACCGCCAGTCTCACTAACATCCGCCATGTTTGTAGTTCTTTTTAATTCGTGTTTGTAGTTCTAAACTGATTCCTCCTCCAAAAAGTAGTGGGTTGTGGGTAATATCAGCCGTTAGAGTGTTTGTGGATCCATGCTTCAAAATCTTCTGAAAATAGTAGATTATCCAGGGACATACTCAATATACAATGCCTATGTGACACAGTTATAAACTCCTACTATTTAGGATGAATAGTATGCATACTGGGAAGCAGGGATTTATTAGTGGAGTAATGAAGGGGATAGTAAATTAAGTGATTTTGGATACAGCCTGGCACTACTTTCATGTGGTTTGTAACATACAGTATACTCCCACTCTCTTGTAACATACACACTCAACAGGCACCATATTGAGGAGGACTTTAGTATTAATTCAGTTTGTCTTTGGATTGCTTTGTATGCTGTTGAAATTGAATGTTTCTTTTTTAGTGGACGTTTTAATATACAGGTGGGATTCTAAAATAATTTCAACTCAACACATATTTATTTATTTGGAATCAATATTGAACATCTGACGACTGTACATTATTTCTTATAGATGTTTTAAATGTAACGTGCACCTCCCGCACTGTATCCTATAGGGAAAGCGCTGTGTCCTCTGGGTTTCTTCGTTTTCTCCTTTAATTTGCACAACAACTCTTTCATAATAGATATTTGTGCAATGACACGACGGCAAGCTGTGAAGAAAACTTAATAACATAAGTTATGTGAAAATGTAAATTGGATTCCATGCCCATGAGCAGCGGTAATTAATTTCATTGAAGATGGTGAAGCTCGAGAAATAGTTGGCCCCTGCACATCCTTTTTCATAAGAGGCAGAGAACAGAGAATAATGTTATGTAGTTCTAGCTGAATGAATAAGTTCGAATTTCCCAAAGGTGGACATTGATGTTTCAGAAAATGCCCCGTAATTAATGTACAGTCGTCAAGGAGCAAAAAATTAAATTCTCATTAAGGTTAATTTTCTCACACTTATACATCTAAGAACCGGAAGGCCATAGAGAAAAGCGTAAGAGAGAGAGGTTCACAACAGTGAAAAGTCAGGCCAGAGGGAAACACGAGAAAAAGTAAAGAGGTTAAAAAAGAGCAGAGGGGTGGAAGACAAAACATACTTTGCAAATGCGAAGCAGGTGTCTCCCCTAAGTGTAACACAATGAGCGATCAGGAGTAAGTTAATTAGATTGACTCTCAATCTCTCCTCCTTACCTCTGTTTCGTTCCATCGTGCAACAGACTTTCCATGGGAAAGGAAGGGGGGTGAGCAGCTGTCACATTTTTTTCTTTTCAGATGGGATCTAACTCAACTTTGAAAAGGCGTTGAGCAGCCAGCGATTCTGAAGTGAAGAGCAGCAAAGATTAAGTCACCATCGCCGCAGATGTCAGAATCAAAACCTGAATAATACACAATCTCTCGCCTCATAGACCGGCTTCCTGCTCCACTTGCCTTTTCAGCGGCAGCAGCTCTCAGCAATTTTGTTCCATATGTGTCTGTGTGTGAGAGTGTGTGAGAGTGTGTGTGTGTGTGTGTGTGTGTGTGTGTGTTTGCGAGTGTGAAAAAGACCCCTACAGCTGGTCCTCAGAATCCAAACTAATTTGTCCCAATCACAGCTTTGGTCTTGGGAGTCCCCTTCCATTTATCTCTCTACTTTCTCTCCGATCATACTGTCACTTGAAAGATCACACCCCTCTAAAAAATGCTTCACCACAATTCCTGTCTGATTTGTCACCATGTGGTCTACGTCTTGCCCACATCTGTCTTTGAAGTCTTAATTACAGACCACAGCGCTCTCAAGCAAAAAAGACAACAACAAAAAAGAAGCCCTGAGTCTCTCACAATGTCTTAAAACGCTGTTCTACTGTAGTAGCAGTTGTAAAACACACACACATACAATTCTATGTGTGTATATATAGGGCCAGTTGCATGAATTTAGTCTCTATGTTAAGATTGTGTCTTAAGTACGAATTTGACCAACTAGCAGTTAGCAAAGAGGTAATCAGTCTTATTTTTGGATTCAACTTAAACTATTCCACGATTTAATGTAACTGAATTTTTTTTAAATTATGGCCAGTCTAAAAGAAAAAAAAAATTGGATGACTTGTAAGACTAGTCTAAACCTTTTATGCAACCAGCCCATATAGTTTAAAATTTCTTGGTGGATTTTGTTTATTACAAACACACAGCTTTTCACTTCATAAGACATTAATTGATGGATGGGAATAGTGTGGATTACTTGTGGATTATTGTGATGTTTGTATCAGCTGTTTGGACGCTCATTCTGACTGCACCCATTCACTGCAGGGGATCCATTGGTGAGTGATGTAATGCTAAATTTCTCTAAATCTGTTCAGATGAAGAAACAAGCTGGACGGCCTGGGGGTGAGTACATTTTCAGCAAATTTTCATTTTTGAGTAAATTATTCCTATACCATTTTAACACACACCCTCGGAATTACCTTAAGAATCATTGTATATGTTAATTTATTGAGAGTATTTCTGGCCACTCATTAAGAAAATGTGTTGATTACTTACCAAACATTTTAAAACCCTCAAAGAGCCCAAAATCCTCTAAAACGCATTGTATGAATCAGCCATGCATTTCAGTGGTTATGAGTTATTGCCAGGTTTCATTTAAACTTCTTCATGCATTCTTGGGTTCTATTTTAAAAGAATGTGGAGTGTCATTCCGCATAAAGTGATGTATTATAAAGAAGAGAGAGAGAAAGTTTTGTCTGGGTTTCATTTCTAAAAGATATGAACTTTTTTCCCTTTGCATACCTGTCTAGGTGTGTATTTGTGTTTGTTCGTACACGTGTGCATGAGAATTTAAGTCTTTCAGGTTCTACAATCATTTGCACTCATCTGGGTTAAATCATGACAGCTTTGTGAGAAGACGTGGTGGATGTTACAAACACAAACTGAAAGATCTGTACTACCTTCAGCAGGCACCCATCATTTCCAAAATTAATATAAAATGCCTTCAGTTTGTATAGTCTTTATAGCTAACTACTGTTAACATGACAGTAATAGTAAAAGTAGGTTGTCATGTATGCAGTTCTATCGCAACTTAAGTGTCTCTCTCAGTTCTTGATTGGAATGTTGAAATTACCTATTTTTTTATTCCATTATGTCACTTGCCCACAATTGCTCACCTCTGCAGTGAATGGGTGCCATCAGAATGAGAATTCAAACAGCTGATAAAAACATCACAATAATCCACATGAACAACTCCATCAATTAATATCTTATAAAGCTAAAAGTTGCATGTTAGTAATAATAAATTAAAAATAAATCCACCATTAAGAACTTCACCCATGCTTTCACCAGTGAAAAAGTATTATCTAAATCCGGAGAGAAATATGCATAGTTAAAGCACTGTTTATAAGTGAAAACAGTTCTAAACAAATATGTCTGTTGATGTTAGAGGACAACAAAGGACATACTTTTTCACTGGAGGAAGCGCTATTATGGATTATGGATTTTTTTTTTTCCAGAGGTAATGGTTTAAAATTAAAATGTTTTTTGACAAACACGCAGTGAAGTGTTTCTTACAAACTGGAGTTGTGTGAATTAGTTGTGGATTATTGTGGTGTTTTTATCAGCTGTTTGAAGTCTAATTCTGACAGCATTGTCTACATCTTGGAATAAACTTTTTGCTAATTTTCAATTTTGAGTGAATAATTCTTTTAAAGGGGTCATATGATGCGATTTCAATTTTTCCTTTCTCGTTAGAGTGTTACAAGCTCTTGGTGCATAAAGAAGATCTGTAAAGTTGCAAAGACTAAAGTCTCAAATCCAAAGAGATATTCTTTATAAAAGTTAAGAATCAACCACGCCTACCTAAAACGACTCGTTCTAACACGCCCCCACATGTCTACGTCACGATGTGGGAAGATTTGCATAACACCACCCAAATGTTCACGCAAAGAAAGAAAGCGTAAAAATAATGTTCTTTTTAACAACATCATATGACCCCTTTAATATAATTTAGGTATATACAGAAGTTCTGCAGCTGACTGCATGAGTCTGCACATTGCATTCTAAGATTACCTTGGTAAAAGTTGATTTTACATTTGGAAAATAGCCCATAATTCTTAGCATTTTTATTTTCTGCAGATATCCACTTGATGATGGTCATATAGGCTACAGCTGAGATTTGATCAGAGCATCACCACATTATTGTACAGATCTTCATTAAATATTTCTCCTCGACAGATAACAACACATGTCTGGAGTTATGTTGTATGGATGCTGCCAGAAAACAGCACACTACGGGCAGACACAGACCAGCCTTGGCTTCAGGCTCCAGCCCAAAATCTACCTCCTCTCGGCAGCCAACATCTATCGTTTCCCTCATAAGTCTTCATTAAAGAATACCAGGGCCCTCAGCTCAATCACAAACCTGAAGGTACTGCCAAGACAAGTCCCTGAGACAATTAGCTCATGTTGTAAAATAACACACCACGTCATTGTTGTCTGAGAGGCTCAGGATGGGGAAGAGCTCTGTTGAAGATTCTGAAGATGTTTATAATAAGTCGTTCAGTGTTTTAGCACTTATTCTCAAACTGCTTTGGAGAAAATCCCAGCCGCTCTGCATGTTTTGCTTAATTTACCTCATTACTTCTCATAGCTGATTAGTGAGTCCTTGATTAATGAACTTACTGAAGGGTGCTGATGCTTTCTTGGTAATTTATGGAAAAACATGTGTGATAACTGGACTCTCTTCGATCACAACATTTGCATTTTGCGCTACTTTGTTGTCATGACAACATTGCAGTAATCTTATGATAAGCATACTGCATCGCATGTATGAAGGGTTATTGCTAGCACTTTATGAATACTGCATATATATATATGTGTGTGTGTGTGTGTGTGTGTGTGTATGTGTGTGTGTGCGTGCGTGCGTGCGTGTGTGTGTGTGTTTACATATATATAAATAATCAGCAAGGATGCATTGAATTGTCAGTATAGACATTTATATGGACATTATAATGTTACAAAGAATTTCTTAAAAATAAAATCCTGGGAAGAATGTATCACAATTATCACAAAAATATTAAGCAGCACAATTGTTTGCAACATTTATATAAATAACAAATGATTTTGAGCACCAGATCAGCATATTAGAATGATTTCTGAAGTAATGGCTGCTGAAAATTCAGCTTTGATATCACAGGAATTAATTACATTTTAGAATGTATTAGAATAGAAAACTGTTATTTAAAATTGTAATAATATTTCACAATATTAATGTTTTTACTGTATTTTTGAACAAATAAGTTCAGCCTTAGTAAGCATAAGAGACCAGAAAAACATGAAAAAAGACAGAGAAAATCTAAGGACCAGGTGAGACCGTACAACTATAAACACCACACACTGTCAGTCTGTTATAATGGTTTGGTATATGGATGGGAAACTCCACTTTCAGGCTTCATTCGATGCCAAGAGTCGGGTGAGACTGATGCGTGTTAATATTCTGATGACAAGGAAAATCAAACAATACTCCAGCAGCCATCTGGGACAAGGCTCTGGTGCTGAAGACATTTAACGTGCCGCATGTTAGCGCTCGCTCTCCGTCTGAGGCTCTTGAGCAGTGTGTGGGATGCAGAGAATCGCATAAGTTCAACAATGTGGGCTGGAGATGGACGAGACTAAACAAGCAGAGCTGTGACATGTGATACATTCTTGAGATTAGCTTTAGGTTTGGCCCCTATGTTGTATCTCTCTCTGTGGGACCGCATCAGATGACCGAGGAAAATAAGTTTCAAGAAGCAACTTGCCTAAAGCCACTGTCTGTAGTGAATCACAATCCGTGGCTCACTATTTCCTACTATATGATGTGCGTTAGCCAGGCATTTTGATGAGACACTGGAGCGATTATTCTCCATACTCAGTTTTAGACAGGAAGAACTGACTTGGGACAGTAAGCTACCACATAGCAATGCCCTAGCAACCAATCATAATACCTAGCAATCAATTACCCACAATACCTAGCAACAACCCAGGAATGGCACAGAGCAACACCCAAACAACCATCTAGAAATGTTCTTGTAATGACCCATAATACCTAGCAATAACCTAGCAACTGACCAGGATATACAGTATATTCATGCCCTAGCAATGACCCAGAATACCAAACACCAACCTAGCAATGCCTAACAAGCAATCAGAATACCTAACAACCACAGAGCAATGCTGAAGCAAACACCTAGAAATGTCCTAGCGGCGACCCAGAATACCTAGCAACAACCGAGAAATTCTTTAACAGACAATCAGGATACCTAACAACCACAGAGCAAAGCCCCAGCAACCACCTAGAAATGTATTAGCAAACAACCAGAATGCATACAACTATCTGACAATGCCATAAAAACAACCCAGAATACTTAGCAACCACCTAGCAATGCCCTAGCAACCACACAGAATACCTAACAGTGCCCTAGCAACCAGCCACAATACATAGCAACCTCCCAGAATACCTAGCATGCTCTCCCAACTACCTGGAAAACCTACAAACCATACCTAGCAGCCACATAGAATACCCTAGCAACCACCTAGCAATGCCCTAGAAACTAACCAGAATACCTATCAACCACCTAGAAATTACCCAGACAGACTAGCAATCCCCTAGCAACTACCTAGAAATGTCCTGTCAACCAACCAGAATACTTAGCAACCACCTAGCAATGGCCAAGCAACCACACAGAATACCTAACAGTGCCCTAGCAACCAACCACAATACATAGCAACCACCCAGAATACCTAGCAACCATTTAACAATGCTCTACCAACTACCTGGAAAACCTACCAACCATACCTAGCAGCCGCACAGAATACACTAGCAACCACCTAGCAATGCCCTAGCAACCACCCAGAATACCTAGCAACCATTTAACAATGCTCTACCAACTACCTGGAAAACCTACCAACCATACCTAGCAGCCGCACAGAATACCCTAGCAACCACCTAGCAATGCCCTAGCAACAACCCAGAATACCAAACAACCCGGCTTTTAGTTACGAAGCATCACTGTTATGTAAAACCATCTTATATTATAGGAGAAACCAGATTTTAAGCATCAAGAGCATGATGATGATCATTCCTTGATCAATCTCTTTGGGGTTTAAACCTCCGAACTTCAGGTACCAACCATTATTATCTCATGTTACACTGCATTTTACACTGAATGTGATGCTAATTTAGCTGTTATCCGAGCACTTAGTGCAGCAACTGATGAATGTGTGTGTCTGTATGGTTGGTTATGCAGTAGGCACAAAGGTGGCCTGACTAAACAGCAGACTGGATATGCAGCTGATTTCAGGTGAGAGATTCAGGTGTGGCCAGCTGCACCCAGCCGAGCACCAGTGCCTAATGACGGCTCTTTTAATGAGCACTGATACATGATGAATGCGGCCATATGGTCAGACAGCCTGCCGAAGTCAAGCGCACAATTTTTTTTAGCATTTAGCAGAGGTAAAGAAGCGATTGTGCGGCATAGGTTTGTGAACAGCAGGAAGAGAATGTGACCTTCATCCACCCTGCAGAGATTCTGCACTTTAGCTGTACAGTTCAGGAAGTGTTCTTATGAACCGCCATGACCTTTTCTTTACATTACCTACAAATTAGCGTGTGTCATGCAGCCTAATTAGCTTTCACTTCTTTCAGCATTTCACTGCACTGCTGGATCATTTCCTTTGGAAAGCCCAGTCAGTGTGAAATCTAGGAGATAACAAATGACCGACAATCCCATGAGACATTAGTAAGGTATGGCAATGTGTGGATAAAAATTCAGAATATGAGTGTCTGGGAGATTATATTACGAATCTAAAATGCATGATATTACTGCCTCAGTGCTTCAGAACTTAGAACAGTCAAATATTTGGCCACACATATTCAATCTTTATTCTATATTTATCTTACTATTTTACATATTTTAGAATAATATTGAAGTAATCAAAATGATAATATAACACAAATGTAAGGATTGTAAAGTATGCAATGACCAAAAAATGTTAAATAGCTCATAACCATCTTAGATTTGAGCTTCTTCTTTTAGATTACAGCTGTGCTTACATGGGGCATTTTAAATTTTGAAGTTTTGTGGATTTTAGTTCATATTTATTAGCTCTGAAGCCGTCTATATTATAATGTTCTCCTAAAAATGTTCTCATTATACACTCAAGTAAATCTTGTTACATGACAGATTTGAAATGCTCCCTATAATGAGAATCTCCCACCCCCTAAAACTACAAAAATATCAAATCATGGTTCATGAACGTTACATAACTAAAACATATTGGCTATTTACACAAAAAAAAAATCAGTTTTTACCTATTTTCAACAGGAAATACATACACTCCTCTTTTTAATCCCTTTCATTCATTTCAAAATGTTTTTAAAATCACATTTAATTATTTAGGTTCATTATTTATTGATAATTAAACCAAATAATTGTTTTAAATAATTGTTTTAATTATTAATTTTATTAATTTTTTTTAGCATAGTTAATTGTTTCATGTAGCCACAATTTACATTTTTCTAAAAAAAAAAAATTTATGTAAAACATTTAAGCATAAGGTTTTTAACATTATAAGAAACATGAATACACAAGTGTGTCCTAAACTTTTGATTAGTAGTGTAACATTCAGTGCATAGATCCAGAAGAATCCCATCGGATACTTCAGTATGGCTCTTTAACAGTTTGGAGCTTGTGCAGTGTCGTTTAAAGAACGATTTGTTCACTCAGCCGTGAATCAGCACATCAACAGCGGTCACGTCACATGGGTAACGGTTTACCTTTTTCATCCAATTTGTGATTGATTCCTAAATTACCGATCTGACCAAATTACCCAGCTAGCTGCCACCAAATTACGCCACTCTGCTCCGACAAATTGATAACAGAGAAAAGACAGACTGAGAATTTGTAGGAAGAGATGCTATAATTACGCAAATAATTGAGCAGAGTCACTCATATTTCAAATTCATACCCGCTCGTTTTATTTCAGTGCAGCTGCTGAATGCAAATTAAAGGGGTCATATGATGCGATTTCAATTTTTCCTTTCAAAATCTGGTATTGCAAAGTCAGTGCTTGCCATAGCCATATATATCATGCATCTGTATTTTTTTCCATGCACATTTTTTTTTAAAGAATTTACTATGATATGCCAAATAGGCTAATGAAGCACTGACCACTACAAGTTTTATATAATAGTGTAGGAGGTTTCCAAAAATCAATAAATAGATAATAAATTAATCATTGTAGGGCCTACAGAAGTTATACAGTACTTAAATTTGATTGGTTTATATACCTTCCAACAGCACTGGACTGCTTGTATCCATTTGCAACGTGGACATTTTTCTTACAGACTTTTTGCAGGTTACATTGATACACCAGTAGGTGGCGACAAGTGACTGTCTGTATAAGTACCGTATTGGCCCGAATATAAGACGACCCTGATTATAAGACGACCCCCCTTTTGTTTTTACTCACGATCTTTACAACACGCATTACATTACGTATTTCATGGCACACTCGTTTTATGCGTATTTGGCGCCACCTAGTGTTATGGGTGTATTATTGACATGTCAAAGTCTAGACCCTGAATATAAGACGACCGCGTTTTTTCAGATGTATTTCCAAGAAAAAAATATCGTCTTATATTCGGGACAATACGGTAAGTCACTGAAAATATTAATTCAAACGATTTGTTCAAATGCACTGATTCATTAGGAACAAAAGTTACTGTCATTGAATTGTTCACTCAATCGATTTGTTTAAATCATTGATTTATTCAAATAGCTGATTTATTCAGGAACAAAACCAGTGACGAAACCATTGCATTTCTCATAGCAATTTTTCCCTATTTAAACAACGTCTACGTCTTGGAATCCCGTCTCTTCCATGGAATTAAAAAAAAATAAATTTAAAAGGTAACCGTGACTTTAACTTTAACTAACCGACTTCTTTTAAAGTCAAAGTCACTGTTAGTTCAAGTTAAAGTCATGGTTACCTTTTAATTATTATTTTTTATTTAAAAGGTAACCTGCAATGGAATAAAAAAAAAATTAAAAAGGTAACTGTGACTTTTTATCTCAGAATTCAGAAGTCTTTTTTTCTCAGAATTCTGTAAAAATAAAGAAAGAAAGAAAGAAAGAAAGAAAGAAAGAAAGAAAAGATGTCAGAATCTCAGAATTCTGAGTTTATATCTCACAATTCTGACTTTTTCCTCAGAATTCAAAGTTTGCATCTCTTAATTAAAAAAAAAAAATTCTCATAATTCTGTCTTTCTGTCTCACATTTCTGAATTGTGAGATATAAATTGTGAGAAAAAAGTCAGAATTGTGAGATTTAAAGTCACAATTACCTTTTTTTATTTTTTTCATTCTTTAGGAACATGTTTCTCAACCTGTTTTATTTCCATCCTCACTGAGAGCACAGTTAAATACCGTGCAGAGCGTTTGATTCCGTTAACTAAATAGCATTTTAATCTGATCTTTGCTATCCTCCATCATCACTCCATGCCCTTCTCAAATCTACCAGTAATCCTGTTTAGTCAGGCTGTGTGAGTTTCTGTGAAGTGTGTATGCGCATTCAGAGATAGAAAGGGGTAAAGAGAGCGAGCAAGAGTGTGCGAGCAAAAGAGAAAGTCATTCAGCTGTATCAGAGTAGCTGGGGCCATATGCTATTCCTTCTCCAGTTTCCCAGCATGCCTGCTCAAGCCCTCACCGCTTCAGGGAGAGACACTCACTTAGGGGATGTGAACGGAGTCGCATTGTCCTCTTGCACCAGATGTTATCACACTCGCTAATTAGCTCAGCAAAAACAAAGCAAGAGGATGAATGCCCCGGCCCACAGGAGCAGTACACAGCCTTCAGCCCAGAGCACCAATAACGATCATACAGACCTCACTGACAGCCCTCTGCAGCAATTAGCAGTCGAGACAAACAACTTCCTCTGACTCTGCCTGTTCTGACATAACATGTCAGTTTTTTATCATTTGCGGTGAAGCTGTAATACAAAAAAGCATGAATAGTCTTCAAGCAAGCCTTCGATTTCCTCAAGCGGTTGGCAATGCCGATACAAGCGGCTGAGCCGAGCTTGGTTTTCAACATGGTGGATTTCCCCACTGTCGTCAGGTTTCTTGTTATTGTAACAATTAAGGTGTTTTCACAGCCATCCTGTGCAGACACACAACTGCTAGAGCCATTAGCCGATTTTACAGCTGAAAAACAGAAAGAAGGAGGAAGGAAAGTATGAAACTTCCCTTTTTTAGTCAAGCTATACATAATGTCTATTTTAAATTAATACCTCTATTCAGCAAGGACACATAAAATTGATTAAAAGTGACAATAAAAGCATACATAATACAAAAGATTATTCTATTACAAAAGGTTATTTTGTTTCAAATAAATGGTGTTCTTTTGAACTTTATATTCATCTAAAAATCCCGAAAAATTTATCACAGTTTCCACCAAAATTTTAAGCAACCGTTTTCACTAAATATAATAATAAGAAATGTTTATTGAGCAGCATATCAGCATATTAGAATTATTTCTGAAGGATCATGTGACATTGAAGACTGGAGTAATGACTACTGAAAAGTAAGCTTTGTCATCACAGGAATAAAATACATTTAAAAATATATTAAAATAGGAAATAGATGTTTTAAATTGTAAAAATATTTTACAATATTTCTGTTTTAATTTTATTGGAAAACATAAGACATGAAAAAATTTACAGACTCCATTTTTTAAACAGTATAGTGTACAGTGTGTGTGTGTGTGTGTGTGTGTGTGTATATATTATCTTTTTTTTCTGAAAATGATCTAAGGGCAGACTAATTAAAATTTTTTTTTTTTTTTATTAAATATTTGCAAATTAAACCATTTTTACACTTAGGTTAAACATCAACTAATGATGTAACTGGTAATGTTAACCAACCGCCACTTTATCATTATTTTAGTAAACTGGCATTCAATCTGGCACCATTCTGATATCTTACAGTCACTTTTTGCATCCAATCAATTCCATTGATTAAAATGAAGCTCTGCTATACATTTATCTTATTACATATCCTGTTTTACTCGTAAATACATCACATTATGGAGTCAAAATGGGTTACAAACCACATTTCACCTTGACTTTCAGTTCCTGAAGTTTGTGTTCTCTTGTTCCATGTCAAGTTGTAGTAGTGCTGCCCCTCTACGTGGCAGCAGATGTCTTATGCAGGTCTGACACTGTTAGCTTGGTGTAAGAATGGTCCAGGTCAATTTCAAGGGGATTCACTTTGATTGAGAATGTGAGAATTTCACTGTGATGTGTGATAACCTTGAACAGTGTGAAGAGAATCACTCTTGGTGCTGTTCCACAGCCTGTGAACTGTAAACTAATTTTACTCTTTGCGATCCTGCAGCATAACCAAAAGTTATTGAACAAACTGCTTTGCATATTAACATGCTCATCGGTGTTCATACAGCAGACATAGTAAGTGTGTATGTGTTCAATTTATTTTCATTTAAGGTTATGTTTGTGAGGCACGATATGACTCTGTATCATCCTGAATCCTGGATATTACTCACAAAACAAAATATGTTTGTCTGCATCCATTTAATTTGTCACAATTTCAACCATTTCTACTCAAGTTTCACAATTTTCTACAACTGTAATTAAATTCAAAGTGGTCAAAACTCATAATAAACTCATCACTGCAGGTTATAATTTTAAAGGGATAGTTCACCCAAAAATGAAAATGTGATGTTTATCTGCTTACCCCCAGGGCATCCAAGATGTAGGTGACTTTGTTTCTTCAGTAGAACACATATGATGATTTTTAACTCCAACCGTTGCAGTCTATCAGTCATATAATGCATGGCAATGGTAACAAAATCTATGAGAGTAAAAAAAACATGCACAGACAAATCCAAATTAAACCCTGCGGCTCGTGACGACACATTGATGTCCTCAGACACGAAACAATCGGTTTGTGCCAGAAACTGAACATTATTTATATCATTTTTTACCTCTAATACACCACTATGTTCAACTGCCTTGAGCGAGCGTACGGCATCCGGTGCGTGAGGTGTGTACGCGCTCTGGCGTAGTTTACGCAAGCGCCGGAAGTGATCTCTCGCGCGTATACGTCACTCATTGTTTACACAATGCACAGTCATTGTAGGTACGACGGCTAATCAAAATGGTACTTACTTGCGCTTATCCAGATTGTTCAAACCGACTTAAAACTAAAAGATTACGTTCTCTCACGTGACTTTGGTGACTTTCCACGTATTCCCAACTTCTGAGCCTGCTCGCCTGAAGTTATGGTTGATTGCTCTTCGGCTGGATATCAACACACCCATGAACGTAAACTACACCAGAGCGCGTACACACCTCACGCACCGGATGCCGTGCACACGCCCAAAGACAGTTGGACATAGTGGTGTATTAGAGGTAAAAAAAAATGATATAAATACTGTTCGGTTTCCGGCACAAACCGATCGTTTCGTGTCTTAGGACATCAATGTGTCGTCACGAGCCGCAGGGTTTAATTTGGATTTGTCTGTGCATGTTTTTTTTACTCTCATAGATTTTGTTACCATTGCCATGCATTATACAACTGATAGACTGCAACGGTTGGACTTAAAAATCATAATTTGTGTTCTACTGAAGAAACAAAGTCACCTACATCTCGGATGCCCTGGGGGTAAGCAGATAAACATCAAATTTTCATTTTTGGATGAACTATCCCTTTAACA